>NW_015168101.1:86241-118221 GCF_001447785.1 Gekko japonicus
TCTCTCTCTCTCTCTCTCTCTCTCTCTCTCTCTCTCTATCTCTCTATCTCTCTATCTCTCTATCTCTCTATCTCTCTATCTCTTCCTCCTTTTCCTCTTTCCTTTCTTCCCTTCTCGTTCTTTCTTTCCCTTCTTTCCTTCTCTTTCTTTCCCTCTTTTTATCCCCTCTTTCCTTCCTTCTTTCCTTCTCTTCCTTTCCCTCTTTCCTTCCTTCTTTTTTTCTCTCTACTCTCTCTCTCTCCTTTCCTCCTTCTGCGGTCCAACTCTAGTGAGAAGGGGTTTAAACTTTAAACCCCTTCTGTCTTTGCTTCCCCCCACCCCGCAGTCCGGCTGGGGAAGGGAAGGGGGAGGCTTTTGAAGATGCCTTCCCCCTCCTTTTTGCTTCCCCTTCTGACATCACTTCTGGTGATGTCAGGGGGCATGGCATATGCTAATGAGCTATTATGCTAATAGCCTAGTACCTCATTAGCATACCATGCTAATGAGCTCCTGCAGCTCTTTTTCTACAAAATGACCCCTGTTAGAACACATCATTTCTTCCTACCAGCTTTCTTCATTGTCCAACTTTCACACCCATACACAGTAATGGGAAATACTACAGTATGAATTATATTGATCTTGGTTGCCAGCAACACATCCTTAAACTTAGATTGGAGTTCTGTAAGCCTTTAGAGACCAACAAGATTTTTGGAGTATACACTTTCAAGAATTAAAGCTGTCTTCATCAGATACGAGTAGGAATAGAGATCTCTGAGTCTTTATATCCCAGTGGCACCTTTAAGACCAACCAAGGTTTATTCAAGGTATGAGCTTTTGTGTGCATGCACACTTTATCATTTATCTATTTATTATTTGATAAAGTGTGCATGTGCACGAAAGCTCATACCTTGAATAAACCTTTGTTGATCTTAAAGGTGCCACTAGATCCTAAATTTGTTCTTCTGCTTCCGACCAACATGGCTGACCATCTGGACCTATCTTTATATCCCAGTCCTTCTGACATACACACACATAGGATTTGATCCTACAAACCATGAGCAGAAGGCACTTGTAGATGCAGGTGCCTTCCCTTTCCCTAGTAGTCCCCATAGACCCTTGATGAACTGATGACGTGGATCTGAGGAGCCTCATAGGCAAAAAACAGAACATGGTATGTGGGGAAGGGGCTACAATGGCAAGGGTGAAATCTGGTCAAATTTGTCTTCTGTCGGCAGACCTCCTAATGGCACAGCAGGCTCTACTGGCAGCAGTGGGAAGCAGGAGGGATTTCACCCAGTTCCATAAGACTCCCATAACTTCAGCATCAGCTTTTCAGGGTCTTGCTAGTGGGGGAGGGAGGTGAGCAAGAACTGCAAGTACCTTCCACTCACACGCAACCATACTTTTTGGAACATGTGAGTACAGAATAGGTTGGTACACATCCCTATTGCCTATCTGTGGATTAGGCATTCAGAAGTGGGCTGCAGTATCACACCCTTCTTGCCCCTCAATAGTTGTCCGTTCATGTTGCTTTCAGCAGTCATAATCACAATTAATTGCTGTGTTGGCTAACCATTGTTAAGATTAATCCAACTGTGAAAAAGGCTATGTCTGTTGCTACTCTAGTCTTATCCTAGATTTGCCTTTGAAATTTGTGATGGAAGGAAAGGAGGGAAAGGTGCCTTTCCTTGTTGAAAAACTCTCTTAGAGTAAGGGTTCCCTGGAAAGAACCTGGTAATGGCTGCCATTACTCAGGGAATCCTCTGAGAATATCTAAACTGACCACCAATTAGGATTCCTTGTAGTGTGGTACTAGATCAATAAAGGACTGACAGAGTGTAAAACCTGGAAAATACCTTATGGAATACTGTGTAACATCTCCACTGGTTCCCAAACTGGAATGATCCAGGTGCAGATCCACAAACTGCATCTTTTTGTCCACTTCTTGAAGGTGGATTTCCAGGGGGGCACTGAGTAATTTTTTTTCTGAAAATGGGGCGGTAGGCCAAATACATTTGGGAACCTCTAATCTATACAATCTAGCATGTAGGAAGAGATTAAGAGAAATATACTGTACTGAAACAAATCCAAAAAAGTATTTATAAAAGGAAGTTTATTTTTTAAAGGAAAAGTGTGGTTGGGTTCAAAAAGAGGTGGGCAAAAAGCAAAGCAAAAGACACATCATAACACAAAATACAGATTTTCAAATATAAGCCATAAAATGAGTCTGACTGGTCACACTTTACCTAGACTGTAGTAGACTGCACCCAAGAAATTAGAAGGAGATTGAGACTGGGAAGGACAGCCATGAAGGAGCTAGAAAAGATTCTTAAGTGTAAGGATATGTCACTGGTGACAAGATCAAGTTAATTCATGCCATAGTATTCCCTATTACTATGTATGAGAGTGAAAGTTGGACAATGAAGAAAGCTAACAGGAAGAAAGTAGATTCCTTTGAAATGTGGTGTTGGAGGAGAGTTTTAAGAATACCATGGACCACCAAAAAGACAAATAAGTAGATTCTTGATCAAATCAAGGCTGAACTGTCCCTAGAAGCTAAAATGACTAAAATGTGAAGGAATCACACGAGACAGCTCTCTTGAGGGTAGAGAAATCTGTCTGCCTTTCAAGGCAGCAATAGTTTATTTTATACACACTCTGCCCCCCCCACCCACCATGAGGTGAGGCTGGGGCTTGCACGTAGAGAAACAGGGGAAAACAGATACCTTAGGGAGGATGTCTTAAGGATGCTTACATAGTACAATAATTAACGAGCTACTCTTCTTTAACATGCCCACAGGTACAGGATGTGCAAAGGTCAGGACTCTTGATTGATCAGAGTTACTGATCAATCCAGGTGTTTACAGAGTCTGGAAATATGGGTTAAAATCAGGACAGGTGTGCCTTATCGCTGACCCTTGCCCACAAAAACGAGGCTGTTGTACTGGCAAATAGTGGGTTCCATGGATGAGCAGACCCCAAGTCTAGTGATCAGCTCTACTTTATTAGTGATTTCAGCAAGAACAAGACTAAACCTAAGAACAAGAGAGAGCCAGTTTGGTGTAGTGGTTAAGTGCGTGGACTCTAATCTGGGAGAACTGGGTTTGATTCCCCACTCCTCCACTTGCACCTGCTGGATGACCTTGGGCAAGCCGTAGTTCTGATAAAAGCTGTCATTGAAAAAGAGCAGTTTCTGTCAAGAGCTCTCTCAGCCCCACCTACTTCACAGGGTGTCTGTTGTAGGGAGGGGAAGGGAAAGGAGTTTGTAAGCCGCTCTGAGACACCTTTGGGTAGTGAAGGGCGGGGTATAAATCCAATCTCTTCTCTTCTTCTTCTTCTAAACTCCAGGGCCATAACCCTTTTTAAATAGCATGCAATTGCCACACCCAAACACATCCCACTCCCAACGATAGGCTATTTACATAACATTACTTCTTGATTGGTTACTTCCAGAGTCCTGGTGGGCTGTTGTTCTTGGGCTCCAAGCTCAGCCCATCTCTGGTAGAACAGTCCTGGGATGTTTCAGTCCCAATACATAACATGTACTTTGGTCATATCATCAGAATACAAGAGTTTCTGGAAAAAATAATACTACTAGGAAAAGTTGAAGGCAGCAGGAAAAGAGGGAGACCCAACATGAGGTGGATTGACTCAATCAAGGAAGCCCTCATTTTGCAAGAATTGACCTAGGCTGTTAATGATAGGACATTTTGGAGGACATTAATTCATAGGGTCGCCATTAAGTCGGGAGCAACTTGATGGCACTTAACACATATACAGGAGATTCCTCAAAGCATGTACAGAGTTCTTACAAGATAGTAGACCCCAAATTCGCATTGTTCCACTGAAGATGAGGGACAATCCCAAATGTCCAGATATTTGGTCAATGAAATCTAAGCCAGCCTCCTCTCTGAAAGTGAGTCGCTGATTTATTCAGTCCCATGCAAGTCCTATCTCTGATGTCGGAGGCTGACGTCACCTATCAGAAAATTACCAAAATGGTAGTCCCTCCTTGCCCAGTAATTCTGAACTTCCATGAGAAACCGTTGCTCCCATCCAAACCAGTTCATCCTTAGCCAAAAAGGGATTAACTTTGATAAGGTGGCCCAATATGGAAAGGGAATGAATGGGTTATTCTAATGTAAACCCTAGGGGTCCAAGATCCCAGATGCTCTAGGTTGCACTCATGAGCCATAGTAAAGTTATAGGGCTCCTATAACAAAGTTAGAACAGTCTGTTTCTGAAACTTATCATAGTTTAATCATCATCTTGCAACTATATTGTTCATTATATCTCTTAAAAGTTTACAGGCTATGAACATAATTTTAGTTCTTTCACATATTTTTCCTGGTGCCAGTTTTAATTGGGGCTGATCTTTGAAACGGTCTTGTGATGGGCAAAAAGATTTCTCCCTGTGTAGACAGGTATGCTTTCTGGCATCCGTTCCTCTTCTCTCCAGAAAGAAAAGGCAGTTTCCTCAGCATCTTCAAAGCAGCCATGGTGGTAATACTGTTCCTTGGAATGGTGATGCCAGTCTTATGAACAGCTTCAATTTTATCCCCTGCCAGTACTGGGGGGGTTTTCCTTTCAAAAGCTCATCTTCTCTTCTTTGTTACAGTGTGTTTGCCCTTAGTGGCTAAGCATGTGGCCAGATCCAGTTAGCTGTGTGACAGTGTTACTTCTTGTAAGAAGAAAAATGACAATGATTGGGGGTGGGGGGCGTGAAATGGCACCAATGCAGCAAGTGATAGAGGCTATCTGCAAATAGCAAGTAAACATGTTTAAGAGGGCATGAGAGAATTGGAGTATCTCCCCCCATAAAACACATGCACATTCTGTCATGCAAAAAAAAAAAAAAAGTTAGCAGACATTTGCCCTGAGTTTGTGTTTAAGACTGACTATATTAGGATGCATTGATTTTGTGTATGAACACATATATGGAATATTTTTAAAAACCATTTTCTTTAAAAAATAATATTAATAAATCGATGTACCCTTGACTATATTAGGATGCATTGATTTCGTGTATGAACACGTATATGGAATATTTTAAAAAACCATTTTCTTTAAAAAAATAATATTAATAAATCGATGTACCCATACTGATTTTGCTACATTGGTCGGGGTTACTTTTTGTGGTGATGTATTTCTCTTTTTTATTCATCCTTTAGGATCAGTCCAGCGGTCCTCGAAGTAGTCTTCCTCCAGTCTAAGCAGCCTTCCTCCAGATTATGTGGCTCTCCTTGAATAGAAAAGCTGCTTAATTTGGAGGAAGCCTTCTTAGTTGGAGGACAGCTTCAAACCTGAGCCAGGAGGAAAATTAAAATAAATAAGTAAAATAATAATCCACCATCTTACTTGTATGTTCCTTGCTTTAAAGCAAAGTGGTTCAGATCACATTTTTATATACTAGAGAATGAGTTGGTTTCACAACCCTCAGCAAATGAGTTAAACTTTGCATGTCATCAGTTTCATAAATGAAATTATCTTCAGTGTGAAAGAGAGATTAATATTTGGGGGGGAATAAATTTGTTGCCTAGTCTGGATGCATTTTGATGGAAGTATAAATCTGAGGAAAGGCAAAATATATCCAGCAGATTTTTCATAACATGATTGCTTTCTGGAGCCCAGCCTTAGACTATTTTAGCCGTTTGGCATTCTGACAACTGGTCATGGATGTCCCAAAAAATAAAACAGTTGGCTTAGTAAAAAAGGGTGCATACAAATTAAGAAAACAATGATCTGGTAAGCATTCTAGACCTGATGGAAGTAATTTGGACTATGCTATTTAATATTTAATTAAAGGAAGCAGAAATCACCTCTTGGTAGGCGAGACATAATGTGAAGGGTCATATTCCTTGCTTGGAGCCATGCCATGAAAGCTCAACACAAAGCTAGGTTATTGCACTAAGCATTTGCTGTGTGGAACTAACTCTTTCTAAGGATTTAGGTGTCACAAATGTTTCCATTTAGAGCTGATCCTTAAGCTCTGTGGTTCTATATTGGAGTAGGTTGGACCAAACACGGCACTGAGATTATTTTAGGACATTTTAAGAGAAAAGGCACATGGGACTCCCCAAGGAAGCAGCAGATGCTCAGCGGTCTTATATATGTCTAGTTCTTTTATTCTTTTATTCACCATTCCCAGACAGCTGATATGTGGAATCTATCTATGGCCAGATTTTGCCATGAACACACAAGGCAATTAAAGAAAATTTGAAGCTACCTCAGCATATAAACCAACAAAGATTTCAACAAAAAATTTAAAAGTAGTTTTTTACTTGCCTTCGGGATGTGAAATGTTTGCTGATAATGCCAGGAAGCACGCTCTTTATATGCAGCATGTCATTCTGGAAGATTTCCAAGGGTACAGAAAGTTCCAGGATTTGCATTTCCTGCACAATATCTGTGTCCTTTTGGCTCCTTTGCAATGATGAACCACCTCAAAATGTTCTGTTCTGGACACTGAGAGACGACAGCCCTGTGGCACTGAAGTGAATACCAAGTACACAACCCAAATAACACCATTACAGAACTAAGAGGAAATGAAATGTGTGCTCTTATAGATACTATGAACAACTTTTAATATTAGTAGCAGTAGTAATACTAGCAATCTTATTTATTTATTTATTTAAAACATTTTTATGCTGCCTTTCCACCCAATTAGGGTCCTCAAGTTAGTGCACATAAGAACATTTAAACAATTAAAAACATTTAAACAACTAAAATATAGTTAAAATATAAAATTCAGTTAAAAACACGAACACATTAAATATAAAATTCAATTAAAAGCATATAAACAAACAACACTAGAAGGAGGGCCAAAGACCAGTTCATTTGGCATACTGGGGTAGTCCAGATGAAACAAAAAGACACTGATAGAGGGAGAGAGCCTGGGGAGGGAGTTGCAAAGTTTGGTGCCATGACAGGTTGCCACCTATCTAGCCTCAGATGGTGGGAGCAACTGAAGCAAGGGCCACTGAGGATGACTCAAGTGAGCAAGTAGGTTCATACAAGAGAAGGCAGATCTTAAGATATATTGGTCCCAGACTGTAAAGGCTTTAAAGAGCACCTTGAAGTGAGCCTGGGAGCAAACTGGAAGCCAGTGTAGAAGGAACAAGACTAGAGTGATATGGTCCCTATGATCCACTCCATTCAACATTCTGTACCAACTGTAGCTTTCGGACAGTCTTCAAAGGCAGCCCCACATAGAGTGCATTGTAGTAATCTAATATAAGTGCTATCAGGACAAGATCACAGTGGCAAGATCTTTTCTGTCCAGGAAGGGCCACAGCTGGCTCACCAGCTGAAGCAGATGAAAGGCAACCCTGGCTACTGCTGCCATCTGTTTATCCAACAGGAGGCCCAGGTCCAAGAGCACCTCCAAGCTATGAACCAGCTTCTTTAAGGGGAGTGCAGCCCCATCCAGAACAGGGATTAACCCATTTCCCCAGTCAGACCTCCCCCCCCCCCCAACAAGTAGTTTCTCCATTTTGTCGGGATTAAATTTCAGCTTGTTAGCCTGCATCCATTCCAAAACTGCCTCCAGGCACCTGTTCATGGTATCCACAGCCTCCCTGGGATCTGCTGGTAGATCAAGATGGAGATTCCTATAGCCTTTTGATTGATCTGCAAAATATTTTCTTCATTAATCTTAGCTTTCCTAAATAGCATTTTGTGAGGTGGACTAGGCTTAATGGCAGTAGGAAAACCAAGACCACCCAGCAAGCACACAGCTGAATGGACTGACCTATAAATGGTGTGTGTCATTTTTAAAAAAATGAAAACAACTGTTTTAATAGGCAAGCGTGATCATAAATAGAATATTGGCTCATGATGCGAAGATTTAATGTAGAATATTCAGAGATAAAAATGGAATTTAGAGATTGTAAGGTATGTTGGAATATATTAGTAAGTTTACATTGAGCTACACAGCTGGAAGCACTTAACTAAGAAAAATCTTTTGTAAATATAAATCGATGCCAGAGCATGAAAGAGAATTCCAGAGCCTGGAGAATACAGAAATATCCCCACCAGTGTTGCAATTCTTTGATCCGTTAAAAAGGTCAATCTGAATTGTCTTCACAGATGCTCTGAAGGAGAGACAACAGTAAGATGCTACACTACTCAAACATTGGAAATAATAGTCTGTGCTACTAATTTTCAAAGTACAGAATGCTTAATATATCAAGCTTTATGATATTAATTAACTAGTTGTAACATGCATTTAAATCATTCATCACACAGGAATTATAGGGGTGGATCCTACCTGTTAGCTACCACTCAACTAAGCAAAGTTTATTTATTAAATTATCTATATCCCCATATTTCCTCTCAGCTCAAGGCATCTTACAAATAGCAATTAAAGCATTAGAGATTAAAACAAAACGAAACCTCAGATACTTCCCCCACCCCCACCCCCAGATGCCTGCTGTTTATACCTTATCAAAAGCCCTGGCAAACAAGCTAGTCTTGTAGCATCTCCTAAAGATCTCCAACAATAGGGTTTCTCACACCTTTTCAAGGAACCCATTCTACATTGTGGAAGCCATGATGGAAAAAGCCTGGGCCCTGGTGGCAGCCTGAAGAATGTAATTGATGTACAAGAACATGTGAGAGAAGGTGGTCATTCAGATTGTGGAACTCAGGCCATGAAGGGCTTTAAAGGTCATAACCAGCACCTTGAATTGAATTCAGAAATAATCTGGTAGCCAATATAGCGGTTTCAAAATGGGCAGCATATGTTCCCATTGGCTAATCCCAGGCAGTAATCAGTCTACTGCATTCTGAACCATCTGCAGTTTTCAGGTTGACTTCAAACACAGCCCACCATAGAGCGCATTACAGTAATCTAACTGTAAGGTTACAAAAGCATGCGTCAGCAAGGCCAGATCTGCTAAGTCTTAGAAAGAAGAGAGGTGGTGAAGCAAATGCAGCTAATATAAGATGCTGTTTGTCACTACTCCAACCTGGTTTTCAAACAGCAAGGCTGGGTCCATGAGCACCCCTATGCTCTTAACCTTCTCTACAGATAGTAACTTCCCTCCATTCTAGGACAAGCGGATACAAACTCTACAGCATTAGCCTTTCCAGCTAGCAGTACCTCCAGCCCTATTAATGCTACAGTGAATACACATATAATTAATGTACAGGGTATATTTGATTTTTCTTTATGTGTGTGTTGAGTAATTCTCATGTTACATTCAACACTTGTACAGCTGAACATGTAATTTAAACCCCATATTGATCCTGGTTCCAGGCCCTGGTTTTATTTATCAAATGAACACACATTAAGTAAATGCACATTGGCTCCTCCTTACAAACAGGTGAACACATTATTTTTGGCCACTGTGTGACAGAGTGTTGGACTAGATGTGCCATTGGCCTGATCCAACATTGGCTTCTCTTATGTTCTTATGTCTGGGGCAGTAATGCTGTGTATTCTTGGGGGCGGCGGGGGGCAACAGTGGGAGGACTTCTAGTGTCCTGGCCCACTGCTGGACCTCCTGATGCCACCTGGTATTTTTGGCCACTATGTGACAGAGTGCTGGACTGGATGGGCCACTGGCCTGATCCAACATTGGCTTTTCTTATGTTCTTATGTCTGGGGCAGTAATGCTCTGTCTTCTTGGTGCTTGGTGGGGGGGCAACAGTGGGAGGGCTTCTAGTGTCTTGGCCCCACTGGTGGACCTCCTGATGGCACCTGGTATTTTTGGCCACTGTGTGACAGAGTGTTGGACTGGATGGGCCATTGACCCGATCCAACATTGGCTTCTCTTATGTTCTTATGTCTGGGGCAGTAATGCTCTGTCTTCTTGGTGCTTGGGGGGGGCAACAGTGGGAGGGCTTCTAGTGTCCTGGCCCCACTGCTGGACCTCCTGATGGCACCTGGTATTTTTGGCCACTGTGTGACAGAGTGTTAGACTGGATGGTCCACTGGCCTGATCCAACATTGGCTTCTCTTATGTTCTTATGGCACTGCGGTACCCACGGGCAACCGTGTCAGAGACCATTGGTGTTGACTCACAATTTTTGATTTGTTCTATCAATAGCTGCCTCAAATGAAGGGGAGGTGGGATAAACGGTGCTGAACTGACACAGACACCAAAGTAAGCTACAGGCCTTCCCGTGGGTTTAACTGGTCGGTTAATTGGCTCCCGGCCTAGCTGAGGCGTTGGCAGGAGCCAGTTGTAATGACTGGAGGTGGAGGAAAGAAATAGGGACCTGCTGCGAATTGGGCTTTCCTTCTAGCAGAGAGTGGTAGGTTTTGTTGGGCAAACTTAGATTTTGAGTCGCTCAAGAAAAAACGTGCATTCATAGTGATACGGTTGGTTTTAGGAATCTCCGCTCTGCACTTTATTTCTTTTCAGCACTTTCGAAAATGGTTTCTGATAGTTCTTGGATGTTTTATGTATGTTTTTAACTGTATTTATATATGCATTTTATGTAAGCCGCCCTGAGCCCGCCTTGGCGGGAAGGGCGGGGTATAAATCGAACTAATAAAATAATAAATAAATAAAATAAATGCACGCAGGTTGTACATTTGTTCATTTGTAACATGTAAACAGGACTTCTGTCTCATATGGATTCAGCTACAAGTTTTGTCTTAGCCACCCGTTATATTTTGTGCACTCAATAATTTCTAAAAATTAATGGGAGCAAGAAAGGACAGTTGTGAATGATCACAAGGATGCTCATAGAAAACAAATTATTCCTTTATATGTGAGAGGGTGTTCTGTTATTCAAACAGGTTTGTACTATTTTGTTGCATGGTTGTTAGGTCAAAGGCACAGTTCACCAGTATTGCATATGAGTGGTGCTCATCTGGCCACTAGAGTACAAGACCATATTCTGCATGAGATAGACTCTAAATAGTTGAGTGTGTTATTTCTGTAAATTGCAGTGCATTGGCTGATCAAACATGTGATTAATAAGAGTGACAATAATGCATTCCAAATGCTGATTTCCACCCTTTGATGCAACAAGATTGTGTGTCCCATACAGGTTTAATTTGGTTTAGATATTCTCCATTCTCTTACACTTAAAAGTTCAGGGATTCATTGTAACAGGCAGTGATTTTTCTTTTTTTCTTTTTTGCAGCAACATTCAAATTCCAGTAATCTGTAGAACTGGAGTATGGATGCAGACTAAGTGGAAGTTTTTCTCTATGTACTCTCATAGGGCAGCAACTTCTTGGTTAGATAAAGAGTACAGGTACACCAGAAGTATACAGGCCTAGGACAAAGTCGGTGCATGGATCTGAAATCTGCCTCCCCTGAACGTCAATACCGTCTGGTATATATAGTGTTTCTCAGGACTGCTGTGGCTTCAAACAGACCCTTTTACTAGTGCTTGGAAGCTTTTTGTAAGGAAAAAACACTGATAGAGGTTTCTCTCTCTGACTAATTTAGAAGCACTGGGTCTACATAAAGCTTGTACTTCTGTTGTTGGAAAGCTTGAAGAACCTGATTGGCAGCATCATTTAGCTGATGCTGAATGCTCTCCTATGTTTTTGGGCTTCATGCCTTCATCCTCCTTTACCTGTAGTAATTATTTTATCTCTGGTTCCCATCTATCAAAGGGTTTTTCCCCGCCATTGGCATAATTTAATGTGCTCCATTTGTCAGAGCTTCATGGTAGGTTTGTAGGGATTCTCTGGGAGACAATGCATATGTGGAGCCAGGCATTGGAGTCAATCCCACTTCTTTTTTTCCTTGCAAGTTGTGTTCTAAACACAGAGCATCCCTGCTTGTCCTTGTTCTGGCAATTCATCCTCACCATTCTGCAGATTACCATCTTTTAAGTATTCTTTCAGGTAGTGACAGAAAGGTTACAGAAGCTGTTGCTTGAATACATTTCAGCAGCTTTGAGCATTTGTGCCAGTATATTGTTGTCTTTAGGACAGATTTCGATTTTTATCTCAATTTTTAAATACGGATGTTTTAAACACGACACATTGTTCTCTGCGTTAACTCTTTCTATATTAATGTATTTTATATTAACACTTTTTAATAGTCTCCTTGTGTAATAGGGACTCAGTGGGTATATTTTGAGAGTCCAACAGCCAGTGGGCTTTTTGGACATTTTTCTTGAATGAACAGAACAGGACATGGGCTTTAATAACCCAGGAACAAAGTTAGTAGTGTAGGGATCTGTAATCTTCCTTTTCTGTGCTTCAGTACAGCCTGGTAGTCACGGTATTTCCCAGTGAGCGTAGGCTTTGGTGGCTTAGGAGAAGACATAGTAGAAGACATAGTAATCAGAATGGGGGGGGGGGTTGCAGCCCATGCTAGTGGCAGTGTTTTAAGCAAAAACATCAAATTGTGGATCTTCCAGGAGATATGAGATTTTAGATCATCCACTGCCAGCTAACAGATTCCCAGGATGAGAGAAAATATTAGGTGTTCATATAGTACTATCATCCATGACTGATTTTATGGTTGGTTGGTCCCATCTATCATCAGTGATCTCCACTATTATGGGAACTGGTTTGATGTCACTATAGAAGGATGGCTGGATCATAACTGTGGTGTTGATAAAATTTCTTAATGCCCTGTAGTCTTTACAGTGGCCAACTGGATTCATCTGTCTACTACAAGATGAAGAGTGGCAGATTCTGTGAAAAGCAGCCTCGCCATGATTAAACAGAGATCTTTGGCATTCTGCCATTTAACTGCATGCCACATTACAACATGGATGTGTGTTTTCCCAGCATCAGAGCTGATGGGCACTTGTTCAGGCAAGCACTGAAGAAATGGCCCATAGATGAGACAAAGCCTCTGCTAATACCACTAGTTCCTTTTGGACAGGCTCAGTCAGCGTTGGGCTGATCCCTGTTACATTCGTTCTGTCTCAATAGCAGTGACTTGTGGTAAAGGAATCAGCACCAAAAGCATAGTTGGATCAGTTGATCCTTGACAGGGACCTAGTGACTGCAGCCATTCTTCAGTAAGAGGGCTCAATGTGATTTAACTGTGACAGCATTTGGGGCTGCTTATCACAGGTTAGAACATCCAGGGTATGATCCCTCAAGCCAACAGAAACTATTCTACTAGGCGTGCTTCATTCCAGTTCAGGTTCTGAGGTGGGAAGGTGCCTCCAAGACCTGTCTAAACTTGTTCCATTTGCTTGTAACAGTCCTAAAGCAAGATAAAATTTGAAGCATTGCAGTGTTATGTTTGTTCTGCAGAGAACTGCTTTCATCTTCCCCCAGTGCCCTTTTCCTGACCTCTAATGGTTAGAGGGGGTACTATTTCACCTGCATGAAGCCCCCAGTGGGATAGAGACCATTCGAGGCTTGGGGGCTGAGGCTGAAGTTCCCTCTCCTCAGGAATCCTGGTCTCAATCTGAATTGAGCTTGTTTGTATTTGGGATTAATTTCCCATCACAGAATTTGCAAACCATATTTGATCTGGTGAAAAACATGTCATATAGTTAGGCCCTCAGTCTACTTCAGAAAACAAGAGCTGAGCAGGAAATTCAAGAGGACAATCTGCAGGAAACTTAAGGTTTGTATCAAACCTTCTAACATACTGGTATTCTGTTAGACTGTATTACCCATGCTCAAGTAAAGATTGCAGATCTTTCCTATCTTTTTGGTAGGGATTTCTGGAAAGGAGCATCAGCTTAGCCAGACTTTTATTTAGTTTTTTAGTTAGGGTTTGGGGGTCAGTTTAGGGAAGAAAGCTTATTTTAGTGGTAAAAATAAGCATCCTGTTAAGGGATCATCATTCCTAACTAGTGTGTGTAGGTTCTGTGGTAAGGTGCTCTGTGAGGGGAAAGAGGAGCTTTGAACCTGCTGAAGGGGAATCCAGAGAAAGGAGAATAAAATCTCCCCTTAGGAGCTATTTACTTTATTTGAGAGCCAGCTTTACTTTATATATCTAAGTTATCCACACATCATATTTACCTTATTAAATACTGTGTTGCTCATCTCCATCTGTGTCTTATCTGTCAAGAAAAAAAATCTAAGAAATGTGAGCTCTATTAATCTAGCAAGTTTCCAAATAAGAGGCCTTTAGGGAGCACATACCTTACACTCTACTAATCTTTAATTTAAATCTCGTGCCCCCTTTTTATTTGTTTGTGGGAGGCTGGGGGATACAGAATCTATAGGAGGGTCCAGAATGGGGGCATTGGATATTTTTCAGTCAAGAAGACAGTTGCCTCAGACCCTTCCCCCCCCACACCCCAAATTCACCACAATCATTTCACCACCTGCCAGATCGTTTTTCAGATTTTCCTTATTGATGAAGTCGTACCATTTGGCAAACTCGAGACTCAGTGGCAACCATCCTGAGGAACAATAATAGATATAGTGGCTATTATATCACATTAATTTGTGCATGTTTGGTATGCATGTAAATATAGCATAGAGGACCTGCTGGAAGTCTTTCTGGAAGTTTATTCATTGCCTGTTGCAGGTATGCTGCTCTGGCATCTTTAGAATCATTGGTTTGAATCACAAAAGGTTCCAAGGATTTTACTTTTCCTTTTTAAACTGGTAATAATCATTGGGTTTCTATAAGATTTTAAATAGTTTGCTGTAGGTTTGTTTTTCTTTTTCTTTAGAAATCAACGAATGCACCGTGAACCCTGATATCTGTGGATCAGGACATTGTGTTAACTTGCCTGTTGGGTATACATGCTTCTGCTATGAGGGCTACAGACTTAATGATCAACAAACAAAATGTTCTGGTATGACAAATTCCCCTTTGCCACCCCAGCCCTAGTTGTTAACACTATCATAATATGAAAAGTTTAAAGAAAAAAAAGAAATGTAATTTTTTTATTTGTAGGTGGAGGCTATCATTTATTTATTTAATTTTGGTTCTAGAACTGCTGCTTCTATGTAATTTTGCTCACTCTCTTTCTCTGAAAAACCTTTGATACCATTATGTATGTGGGGAGGTGCAGAACAGTTGGTTGCATATGGAACATGCGTGAGGAATTCTCTAGCCCCTTCTCCATTATAGCTCATCTCTCCCTCAAAAATGGCTGATGATGCTGAAGAATTATACACCCACTGGTGAGATTTTATCTGGCATTCAGGGGTGCAGCTGGAAGATGGAATGGGAAGGCTTCTTCCATGTGTGCACATATGGAAGTCCTTTTTGCTTGCTCACAAAATTTATTTTGTCCTGACCCAAATCTCTAGATAATCTATGGGTTTTCGAGATTAACACCATTCATTTGTTGAATTTGAGGAGGTGGGAAGTGAAGAATGGGTAAATGGGAGCATCAAAGCATTCGTATTTTTTCTCAGTCCCATAGGATCACCAAGTGATCAACTGTAGTATGATAATATCATTATTCTGACTTGCCTCTGCATTAATTTATTGTTTTATTTTTATTTAAACTATTTATTAGCCGCTTTCCTTTCTTGCAGAACTCAAGGCAGCTTACAATATAAATGTTTATAAAACTGAATAGAGCAATTACAAAAATACATAAAAGGTCACAATCTAAAAATTCCAGTTAGGACTGCCAGCAAATGAAAATTAAATCAGTCAAATATAGTCCTTAATAAAACTGCCTTCAATTGCCTCCTGAAGATCAACAGTGAGGTGGCGAAGGGCAGCACCTTGGGGAGATTGTTCCATAATCATGGGGCTGCCACCAAAAAGACCTCCTCTCATATACCCACCAGACAAGCTTCTTTGGTGGGTTAGCCAGGAGGGCCTCTCCCTGCAATTTTAATTCCCAACCAGGAACGTGTGGGAGAAGACAGTCCTTCAGATACCCTTGTCCCAAACCATGTAGGGCTTTAAGGGACAAAACAAACACCTTGAATAGGGCTCAGGAGTGGATCAGTAGCCACAGTAATTCCTGCAGGATCGGGGTCATATGCTCCTGGTAGCTGGTCCTGACCAACAGTCTAGCCACAGTATTCTGTACTAGCTGCAGCTTCCAAACACTCTTCAAAGGAAGTCCCGAGCAGAGCCCATTGCAGTAGTTCAGTCTAGATATAACTAAGGCATTGATCACTGTGGCTGGATCAGACTGAGCCAGGAATGGGCACTGCCGGTGCACCAGCCAAAGTTGGGGAAAGCATTCCAAGCCATAACCAGCCACCTGGTTTTTTAAGATGACTGCTCAGTCGAGCAGCACTCTTAGGCTGCAAACTGGCTTTTCAGTGGAGTCCTATCTAGCATTGCATCAGATTTTATTATAGTAGTCATGCTTCTAGATAAGATTACGGCAATGAACTGTACATGGGGCTGCCATTGAAAAGTGTTGAGAAACTTCAGTTAGTATAGAATGCTGCAGCCAGGATGTTGACTGGATTGGTAGGGACCATATAATTCCAGTCCCCATCTACAGTGGCTTCCAGGGCTAATTCAAAATGCTGGTCTTGACCTTCAAAGCCCTATATGGATTGGGACCAACATACCTGAGGGATTGCCTTCTCCCTTATGCCCACCCAACCACTACAGACATCTTTGGAGACCCTGTCTTGGGTGCCCCCATCTTCTAAAATTAACCAAGTGGCAATCTGGAAGAGGACCTGCTTGGTCATGGCACCAGAACTCTGGAACTGTCTCCTCAGGGAGATTTGTCTGTCCCCTTCTGTTGTCATCTTCCAGCAGTGGGTGAAAATTTCTGTTTATATGTTTAGCATTCCCTCCTTCTTCCCCAATCTTTTAATTGTTGTTTTTATGTCTTTGTATGTATTTTAGCTTTGTTTTTTAAAATTGTTTTAATAATGTGTGCTTTGTGGAGAGGGTAGTTTTAAATGGTTTTAAAATGTGATTTTTATGTTTTAATTTGTTAGCCACCTTGGTGGCCTTTGTGAGGGCAGAAAGGCGTGATATAAATTTTGTAAATAATAATAAATGGGGGAGAAGGAAGCTAACCCTGGTTTCTAGAAGTTTCCAAAACCTGACAATGCATTCCTGTATGTGTAAGTGTCCAGGGCCCCCTTGAAGAAACATTCATTTTGTTTGTTTCTTTTCCTCATAAACTTATTACCCATATGTTTAAGCCAGTTAGTCTACTTGTTGAGTCAAAGGTTTATACCACATTCTTGTTCATTTCTGAGAGAAAATTTTGTGCTAACACAGTTTTGTCTTTTTAGTGACTTGCATACAGTGGGTAGAGTGAAGTAATGATTTTTCAATGTGCATATATTTTTATGTCTTAAACAGATATTGATGAATGTACTCAGACTCCCCATCTTTGTTCCCTTGGGCGTTGTGAAAATACAGAAGGAAGCTTCCTTTGCATTTGCCAGGCAGGGTTCATGGCCAATGAACAAGGAACAGACTGTATTGGTAACTACTGTGTTTGATAAAATGATCTCTAGTTAATTAAGACCCTGAGCTGAAATCAATTGATGTAATCAAAAACTGTTTCCATTGACATATAATCATTGCATCAGGTGCCAAATTCTCAAATTGTCATATAGGTCATGGTGGTATTTAAAAAGAATTTTCTTTAAAATTATTTGGATGAATGCATTGGTAATGTTAAATTGAGTTGATACAATAGGTTAGGGGCTTCCCCGCCCCTTCACAGAGCAAGGGCACCTGAGAGAGAGAGTGGCTCCTCTCAGTTGGATCTGGAGGCAGGGTGACACAGTATGGTGTTCTCATGGCTGCCACGTTGGATCACACATGAACTGGGAGATCTGGGCTTCCTAGGTACACGTGGGCCTGATTCAGCTTGTACTATGGTGAACATGGAGAAGGGCTTTCAGCACACGCCATTTTCTCAACTTGAAACTTCCTTGGAGCCACTTTCTGCTCCACTGTAAAATTTGTGTAGCCATCATTACATGCAAATTCCCCAGTATAGAGCAAACAGCAGCAACCTGGGCTATTCCAGGTTGGAAAGACAACACAGAAGGAAGCTACCACACACTGCAGCCCTGATCCAAATTGTGGCCACCAAAAGCCTGGGAAATGGAACTCTCAGTGCCCATATGATCCAAAGTCCTTGTGGTGACCACCAAGACATTGTATCGTGCATTGGCCCTTATTTCCTGTTCACTGGTGTATAGTGGGAAGACCTTTTCAGTCTCATCTTGCCTCAAAGGAAAAAACAGGATGCTTGAGAGCACTGATCTGTTTCTTGGCAAAGCTTCTAACTTTTCTTCTGATGTCTGTTTCTAATTTTTGTGTACCTTTTCAGTGTTTCCAACCCTTTCTTTACACACACACAAAACTGATTTTTAAGGGCATTGGGGGTGGGGGTGGGGTGGGGAAATAAGCAACTTTGGCCACAGGACTACCAAATGTTGAATATAAAGCCATTTTTTAACTTTCAGAATATTCTCCTTATGGTTTGTCTGACGTATCCTTGGAGATACATTTTCATGAAGAACTCTTCTCTAGTTTTCTCACAAAATTAAACTGCCAGCAGATTATGGCTGCTAGTCAGAACTCAGAAGTACAGTGTCCAGGTTGGGACAGGAGAGGATTCATAAAGGAAATCTACAAGCACCAATGCTTCTCACTTCTTGGCAGCCAGCCATCACAGATAAATTTACACTTTGCTTAGATCAAGTCATTTTTGAAGAATGATCACCTTTTAATGGGTCTTGCCAAAAATAACAGCTTAGATGGATTTTCTAGGAGTTCAATAGGAAAACACTGTGAGGAGTATTTCTTCTTCTATGATTACTCATTGCTGCCCCTAAAGCATTATAAATCATGCTTTTAAAACACAAGTGGCTGTGATAGGCACAAAATCCAGAATGAATGTGATATGATGACGTAGTAGGAAAAGACTCTCGATGTTTCTTTTATTGTTGCCTTCAATCACAAGCGTGGCCTGTTTTATGAAGAGCACCATATATGTGCAGATCAAGCTAGTGTGGTTAAATTCAAAGGAGTACATGCAGAGCGGAGTTTCTGGAATGGATCTCTCCCACCTTCCCTTTCCATCTGCTGCCCTTTACACTGCCTGGTATTCTGAAGGACCTTGGAAAAATTATAGGGATATGATATGGGGGCCTGCAGCAGGAAGGGCTAATTGGTGAAAATCTCCCCCTTGTACAAGCAGAATCCTCTTCCATTCATGAAAGAAGGTTCTTGTGATCTAATATACAAGGTTATGGCCTTCCTCCAGCCTAAAACATCTTCCTGTAACTAGAGGCTGGAGGAAGGTTTCAGATTCGCTGAGTGAAATGGTAGTAAGCAAGTCATTAAGTGTTGTTAGTAAGGTTGTGTGTTGGGATATTCCCTGTACAAATGTGTATCTGAAAAATACCTCACTGACATTTTTTGGATATATTCATGTATCTGAATAGTATTCAGGATTTTCTGGGATCCCAAATGGATCCCAAAAAATTCCAGAAATATTCAGGAATACCCAGGGCCAGCATTTTAAGGCTCCTAGGACTGTTTTTCTTCAATTTTACAGTGTGTCTTTGTCAGGTCTTGGGATGCCAGATTGGGTTGCCTTGAATTCTCTGGTTTCACACTTATTGCGATGGGCTTGCCAGTTGCCACATTGGTCTGTTGTTCTGCTGGGATTCCCTGGTTGTACACTAGTCCAACAGTGCTTCTTGCTTAAGTTAGTTTTGCTTGCGCTCTGGTTTGTTATTGGTCATGTTCAGCTTGCCACGTTGCCCCACAGCTCTGTTAGGACTCTCTAGTTTGATGTTGGTTCTCTTAGGCTTATTGGTTCTGTTTACATTGGAAGGCTTTTAGCCAGTGGTTGCTTGGTCCTGGAGAAAGCATGGATTTTTCCACATAGGAAACAATGGAGCATGGCTGGTAGCACCTTATTCAGGGGCCCAAAGAACTGGACACTTGACCCTATCTACTTGAAACTTGTGGTTTCCTTACTGGACAGGCAGGACTAGGTTCTCTGCGATTTTTGTGACTTTTTTATTTTTGAAAACAGCCACTCCAGCCCCCCTACAAAACAAGGGACCCAAATAATTTTGGAATTTTGAAAAGAATCTCAATCCAAATACCAAACAGACATTGGGGACCCAAATAACCCGGAATGCAAGTATTTGTATTCCAGAGGATGATGGAAGACAGGAGGGCCTGGCGTGATGTGGTCCATGGGGTCGCAAAGAGTCGGACTCGACTGTGCGACTGAATAACAACAACCAAAGCCAGTATTTGTCCCCTTTCTGAAAACTGAACCTGAAAAATACCAGATTTTCAGCTGTCCCTCTCTAGTAGCTTCATTTGAAATGTGGTGTTGGAGGAGAGTTTTACAGATACCATGGACCACCAAAAAGACAAGTAAGTGGGTTCTAGAGCAAATCAAGCCTGAGCTCCCCCTACAAACTAAAATGACTAAAATGAGGCGGTCATAATTTTAAAGCCTGGGAGGGGCCTGATACACAGGAGCCTGCCCATTCATGTACATTATTGTCTTTTCCAGACTCACTGGAAAAGACAATAATGCCAGGGAAATTCGAAGGCAGTACGAAAAGAGGAAGGCCCAACATGAGATGAGATGTAATTGCCCATCAGTAAAAATAAAAGATTTTCTATATAATTTTAGTGAGAATTTAGTTTTTAAAATTTTCCTGAGTAGTCCTGCACAAGGAGTTATTGTGGCAGGACACCACAAATGCAGAGAGAGGGTCTTTTGGAAGATGAATTTGCCGAAATGGCTCTCCAGCTGCATGGGAATCATAAATGGAAAGCAATTGACCAGAAATGCCCATGAATGGACCTTGTAGATGAGGTAACTGAAAATATCAATGAAATCCCAGCTTATTTATTGCATTGTTTATGTAAGGTCTGCTCTAACATCTCAAGTATTCTGTAGCATGAAGCTAGTTGAAACCTAGCATTCAGTAAATAGTTTGTTTTCAAAATATGGGGAACTCCCATATTTCCTACTTTTAACTTTTTATGTTTCTCATATCCTAGATGTTGATGAATGTGCCAGGCCTCATACCTGTGGGGAAGGCCTTTGTGTAAATACCATTGGTTCATATAGATGTGAATATTGTGAAAGCGGATTCCGAATGGTCAGGCGAGGACAGTGTGAAGGTAGGTTCTCCTACTGCCATAACAAGAATGCTGAAACATTCATTCTCATCGTTATTATTATGGGAAATTCTCTCCAAAAAAGCCATCAAAAATTGTTATAGGTATCAACTTTATTAATTTGAAGCATATGTTTGCTGTGCTTTCTGTTAAAAGAAACAGGTGGTTCCTGACAAATGCAGGTTGGCATCTGGTCATTCCTGCAGGTTGGCATGGTCCCAGGAGTACCTTCTGTCAGCTGCGCCTGGTTTGCCAGCTCTCTCATTACCTATACTCAGCCAAACTGGCCACACTGATCCATGTATCTCTTACCTCATGGTTGGATTAGTCCAGTGCACTCTATTTGGATCTATCCTTGAAGTCAACTTGGAAACTACAACTGGTTCAGAATACTGCAGCTGTTGTCAGGAACTAGGTGCCAGGAACATAGGTTTCTCAATTTAAAACAGCTACATTGACTGCCGTTCTGTTTCCAAGTTCAATTCAGGGTGCTGGTTGTGACCTTTAAAGCCCTTCACGACCTGGAACCCATATATTTGAAGGACTGTGTCCTTCCATATGTCCCTGCAACAGCCATCTGTTGGCTGTCCCACAAGTTAGAGTAGCCTGTCTGGCATCAACCAAAGACCAGGCCTTTTCCTTCATGGCTCCCATAGGCGTCAACTTTGGGGGGACTTGGGGGCGGGGGCTATCCCCGAAATTTTCCAGGAGAGACTCAGCCTTTCAAAGACCCTTTCCAACACCTGTTCTCTTAGACCTCCTAGGTTTAAACCTTTATCCTTTGGCACACAAAGCATGGTCTCTCTACCATCAGTCCATCAGTGTCATCATTGTCTACTCAGACTGGCAGTGGTTCTCCAGGGTTTTATGGAGAGGATTTTGCCCATACCGTGCTTTTTTTCTGAGTCGTTGGGGTCTGGCTAGAAGAGAAGAGATTGGATTTATACCTCACCCTTCACTACCTGAAGGAGTCTCAGAGCGGCTTACATACTCCTTTCCCTTCCCCTCCCCACAACAGACACCCTGTGAGGTAGGTGGGGCTGAGAGAGCTCTTGACAGAAACTGCTCTTTTTCAAGAACAGCTGTTATCAGAGCTATGGCTTGCCCAAGGTCATCCAGCCAGGTGCAAGTGTTGGAAAGTCTACACCCTTGAGCTCCTGCCCTGTAAAGTGGGCTTTCTGAAGAGGTATGGGTGGCTGCCTCTTTGGAGATCTTCAGGAAGTGTTGCAAGACTTGCTTTTTTTCCAGGGCTCTGTGTGTGTGTGTGTGTGTGTGTGTGTGTGAATGGCATCTTTTAAGAGAGGAGGAAGGGAGAGATTTGGAGTTTGCTATTTTATTCTTATTTTAACTGGAAATGTTTTTAACTGTTACTGTAAGTCATCTTGAAGCAGGAGGAGAGGCAGCGTATAAATGTTTTAAGAAATAAATCATAACACATACAATAAAATAAATCTAGTATACAAAAATAAAACCTGTAGCATAATGTAGGGAACGACCCAGTACAATGAAATAACAGTTGCAGCTAGACTTGCCCATTTCTTTCATTGTAATTATAGTAATGGATGTGAAAACAAAACGAATTGCTATCTAAACAGCCTATAACAAAAGAAACCCATGATTTTCTTTTGTTTTGTTCATGAGCTTTGGTTTTTGCATTTAGTTTCTGTCTCTCTGTGGTGTGTTTTCGTAATAAGGGCATAAAATCCGGTTTTCCTTAGGAAAAGTGGGGAGAGAGCCTCTGGTTTTTCTTGATTTATTGCAGACTGTAGCCACTAAGATTACATGCATGTGTGAGGTAGTCCTATCCTGAAGCATATGGGGTGGGACTTCAAATCAGAAGCTGATTACATACTGCAGCTTGCCTGTTTCTAGGGATCTCAGAGGGAGAGACACCCTTTGCAGAATCTTCTTGTAAAGTACATAAACTGTAGTATCTTATACTATATTATTTTATACTATTTTATTCCTTTCTTACTCAAACTCCTTTCTTACTTGAACTGCTTGTAATCTCTGTCCCATCTCAAGGAATGACGGTGTGCAGGCCCAGTTAACTCCCTCTTCCTTGATCTTGATGCTGTGTAACACCAGATTGTTTTCAGCACAAACGGGTCTCCTCCCTCCTGTATTTGTATTCCTCTGCCACTTTCACTTGTTTCCGCAGAGGTATTTGCAGTCCGTGGAACAAAAATGCAGTTTGCTCCCTCTTGTGGTGCAGCAAGAGAATTCCTGGAAACAGGGAAGTCTGATGCTGCACCACAAGAGACTGCCTCTACTTTCCCTATGTTCTGCCACAAGAACTTTGCTCCTGTAAGCAGGGACCTCTGCAAGTGCCAACCTGCAAATTAGCAAAATCAACAACTGCCTGTACACTAATTTGTCTCCCTTTCTGACAATACAACAACTCGCGGGTACTCAATGAAATTAATAAGCAGCAAGCTTAGAAGAAAGGAAGTACTTCTTCACCCAAAGAGTAATTAACATATGCAGTTCACTGCCACAAAAACTGGTGGTGGCAGCTATGAGCATAGACAGCTTCAAGAGAGGACTGGATAAACATATGGAACAGAGGTCCATCAGTGGCTATTAGCCACAAGGTAGAAATGGAACACTATGTCTAGGGCAGTGATGCTCTATATTCTTGGTGCTTGAGGAGCAACAGTGGGAGGGCTTCTGGAGTTCTGGCCCTGCTGGTGAAACTCCTGATGGCGTGTGGGTTTTGGCCATTGTGTGACACAGTGTGTTGGACTGGATTGGCCATTGGCCTGATCCACAAACTGTGCAGAACTGAGCTATTCAAGAGGGTTTTTCTACTCAGGTAATAGGGTAGCACTGCACAAAATGGTTTTACAAATATGCTTGGATAAGTGATTAAGGACTATGGTCTATATATACTGCTGTGTTTAGCTTATTGTTAGTAGGATCCTACTTATGTAAATTCTCTACAGCTTAATGAGTCATGTGAATACTTATGCTATGCTTCAGTTCTTTCTGGTGATCCAGAATTCTAAAATCCTAATGCATTTGGTTATTGAATGTCCCATTTTTTGTGATTGTCCTAGCTCAGTGTGTCTAAGCTGCCTTGAGACCCTGTGAGAGAGGCAGACTATAAATAATGTAAATAAATACAAATAAATTTTCTGACTCTAGTGAGAAGAATTTGCAACATGGTGGGGACACATGTGGCAGAGGCAAAGAGAGAGGACGGGATGGTTTTGAAAAAGCAGCAGCAGCCAGCATTAGTAGCAGTTTACCTGGCACTGGAAGTCTCCCCTGCAAGCCGAAGCTACCGTTCTTCTAGATAAATGGCTGCAGTGCCAGTCCCTCAAGCTATTTTATGTGTTACTGTTTCCAATCAATTCTCCCATAAACTTTAATGTTAAACACGGACACATTTTGTTGCCTCAGAAAGGGGTACCCAATATTCTATCTGTCTGATATATGGCAGTTTAAATATCCTAGGAGGGTACTGCAATCCCCCTGAGTTTTATCCAATTCAGATGGAAAACCCTGACAGTACAGACTCAATAATGAAAAAGAATCATAAATATGAAACGTAATGAATGAAACAATACCAAAACAAAATCATACATAACAACCCATTAATGGAACTGTCCCTTTAGGAATTAATAATAAAAATGAAAAAAAACAAAGCAAACTCCCATGCACAAGTCTAGTTGCTACATGAATTCTGAAGTTACTTTACACAGTGAAGTTCATCACTTCACTTATTATGATTATGTAATACCAGGAGTTACAATGGAATCCATTTGTGGTTTGGAATATACAGTTGGCAAAAATCTGCGAGTTCGTAGAACAAAATGTCCCAGCACGTCTGACCTACAAAGCATGTAAAGTTGGGTTTTGGCAGATTTTTTCCCCTTATTTAAAAAAAGAAAAACCAACATTAATTTAATCATAAATTAAAATAATATTCAGTTATTTAATTTAGAGTATAGACATCAGCATAGTTCTGTTACTTTCATATCTGTAAATGTTCAATACCTTTTTCTGGACTATTTGTCCATTCCAGACTAAAATGAACAGAGGTCTTTGTAGTTAAAGGTGGCTTTAAATATAGATCTCAAAGGTTAGTGCTGATAGTATTGTGGAAGTGAAAATTAGGCATAATTATAACTGAGTTACTATTAATCACGACATACTGTGAAAATCAACAGACTGTTGAAATGTAATTTATAAGGACAATTCTGAGATGTGTATGGTTTTATGTGTATGGTTTTATGTTGGTACTATGCTTCAAAAGTGCAACACTACATTGTATTTTTAAGAGATTGGTTTGATCCTACCAGTCTGTTTCACTAATACATAAGAGCTGCCTCTCCTGGTGGAAAAAGCACCCACAGAAGTTTTCTTGCACTAGAGAATCACCTTACTCTCAGCAGAATGGACTGGGAGGAGCCTACCCCATGTACTTATGCACAGGTAGCTCCATGAGGACATTGTCTTGTGTTACATGGTCCTTACAGTTAGAACATGTCTATGAATGAAATTTTGGTGGATAAGATGAAAACATAATTTGGGACTGAATAACGTAAGTAAAATCTTAGGTTTGGGTGGGTAGCCGTGTTGGTCTGAAGAAGTGTGCATGCACATGAAAGCTTATACCCAGAACTAAAGTTTGTTGGCCTTAAAGGTGCCACTGGACTCAAACTTTGTTCTGAAATCTTAGGTGTTTATGATACTGACACTCCTAAAATAAGAGGTGGGTGGAATAGAAAGAGGAAACTTCTGAAACAGAGAACTGTAGTGATGACGATTTGCTCCTCAAGCACGGGGTTGAGTAGTGCAGGGGGTTAGGATTGTTAGGCCTTTGTTTACCACAGATACATACATTCAGAATACAAAAAGAAGAAGAAGAGATTGGATTTATACCCCACCCTTCACTACCCAAGGGAGTCTCAGAGGGCTTACAAACTCCTTTCCCTTCCCCTCCTCACAACAGACACCCTGTGAGGTAGGTGGGGCTGAGAGAACTCTGACAGAAACTGCTCTTTTTCAAGAACAATTATGGCTTGCCCAAGGTCATCCAGCCAGGTGCAAGTGGAGGAGTGGGGAATCAAACCCGGTTCTCCCAGATTAGAGTCCGTGCACTTAACCACTACACCAAACTGGTAATGATTTCTGAAAGGAATCTCCCTTATAAATAATAACCGAATGGTGGTGGCACTTCTCTAGAACATTCCACATGCTCCAAAATCAGTTCGCTCTCTGATCTGTCATTCAGAGGGTCTCCCTATCCACTGGCTGCTTTGCCTGAGTCCTGCCTCCAACATTCTTCTCCCCCCCATAGCCTGTCAGAACACAGAGGTTATTTGCATATGCAGCCTCATTGGCCTCTGCCTCGGAACACAGAGGTCGTTTGCATATGCAACTTGATTGGCTTTTGCCTCTAACATTCTAAACAGTTTTGCTGTTCTGAGGTAAAATGTGTCCAAAATCCAGGTGAGGACTGGAGTTCACTCAGAATTACAACTGCTTTCCAGATGGCAGAGATCAGTTCCCCTGGAGAAAATGGTGGTCTCTGTATCCTTATATGCTGCTAAGGTGGCCCCCGTATGACAGCCAATGTGACGTAGCAGTCAGGGCTTCAGAGCATGGGAGAGGCTGCAGGTGTGTGGGGGGTGGAAAGCTGAAAAGTGAGGGGGAAATAAAGGTAGGTTGATGATTGGCTGGGAAGGAGATAGGGTTGCCAACTCCAGGTGGGAAATTCCTGGAGATGTGAGGGATGGAGCCTGGAGAGGTGAGGTTTCAGGAGGCGTGGGACCTCGGACAGGTACAAAGCCATAGACTCCACCTTCCAAAACAACTATTCCCTTCTGGGGAACCATCGTTCCCAATCTCCAGGTGAGGGCTGGAGATCACGCAAAATCGCAACTGTTCTTTAGGTAGCAGAGATCAGTTCCTCTGGAGAAAATGGTGGACTCTGTGTCATTATACCCTGCTGAGGTCGTCACAGCAAATTGACACTGAGTGTCCAAGGCCGGGGTACCCGCCCAGAGCCTCTTTTTAGAAGCCGTTGTATTTATTTCCACAACAGGCCTTTTTCCTAGTAGTAAATAACTACCAACAAAATCATTCAGCTCCCAGAATAGATCCAAATTAATGGGAAATTAAATAAATGTAAGAGACTGCTGCCGTTAAGAACATAAGAGACGCCAATGTTGGATCAGGCCAAAGGCCCATCCAGTCCAACACTCTGTGTCACAGTGGCGAAAAATACGAGGTGCCATCAGGAGGTCCACCAGTGGAGCCAGGACATTAAAAGCCCTCCCACTGTTGACACCCCCCCCAAGCACCAAGAAGACAGCATGCTTGTAGCTGCCACCACTTCCTGTGGCAGTGAATTCCAAGTGTTAATCACTCTTTGGGTGAAGAAGTACTTCCTTTTATCCGTTCTAACCCGACCGCTCAGCAATTTCATGGAGTGCCCACGGGTTCTTGTATTGTGAGAAAGGGAGAAAAGTACCTCTTTCTTTACCTGCTCTTTCCCATGCATAATCTTATAAACCTCGATCATGTCACCCCTCAGTCGTCTTTTCTCCAAGCTAAAGAGCCCTAAGCGCCTTAACCTTTCCTCATAGGGAAAGTGTTCCAACCCTTTTATCATTCGAGTTGCCCTTTTCTGCACTTTTTCCAAAGCTATAATATCCTTTTTAAGGTGTGGTGACCAGAACTGCACACAGTATTCCAAATGAGGTCTCACCATTGATTTATATAGGGGCATTATGATATTGGCTGATCTGTTTACAATACCCTTCCTAATAATCCCCAGCATAGCATTGGCCTTCTTTATTGCAGTCACACACTGTCTCGACATTTTCAGTGAGTTATCTACTACAACTCCAAGATCTCTCTCTTGCTCAGTCTCTGCCAGTTCAGACCCCATCAATGTGTATTTATATTTAGGATTTTTGGCTCCAATGTGCATCACCTTGCACTTGGCCACATTGAACCCCATTTGCCATGTTGACGCCCACTTGCCCATCCTTGACAGATCCCTTTGGAGTGCCTCACAATCCTCACTGGTTTTCACCACCCTGAACAACTTCGTATCATCCGCAAATTTAGCCACTTCACTGCTTACTCCCAACTCCAAATCATTAATGAATAAGTTAAAAAGCAGTGGACCAAGTACTGATCCCTGCAGTACCCCACTGCTTACCACCCTCCACTGAGAAAATTGCCCATTTATACTCACTCTCTGTTTTCTATTAATTAGCCAGTTTTTGATCCACAAAAGGACTTGTCCTTCTATCCTATGATATTTGAGCTTACTTTATCAAACTTTATCAAAAGCTTTCTGGAAGTCAAGGTAAACAATATCTATTGGGTCCCCCTTGTCCACATGTTTGTTATTTATTTATTTAAAATATTTTTGTGCTTCTTTCCACCAGATCAGGGTCCCCAAGGTGGCACATGTAAAAACATTATTGTGGATGCGTGCTTTTCTATCTGATTGCTCATCCTGTTTATTATTTTTGTCAACTTGATATCTCAACTCTGTTGAAGAACAGTGACTTTATTTTATTTATTTATTTTATTCGATTTATACCTCGCCCTTCCTACCAAAGCAGGACTTTCCACCTATTTGATTCACACATTCTATGGGCCAGTGATGTTTTTGTATGTGTTAGGAAACATGCAGAGAGTTTCCCTTAACAGAAAAACATAGAGGACTCCTGCAGGCATGCCCAAGCTGTGTAGCTTGCTAGAGCACAAATCCTAAATTTTGATTACATCACAGATCTGGCATGCACTCAGGCTGCAAACCCAACTCCTCAGGCAATAGCTGTCAATCACATTTTTATGCTTCTGTTCTACCAAACAGTTATCAATCCCCTTTTATTGTCCCAGCAATCCTGTGGTGTTAGGTTGACAGTATGTGACTGGCCCAGTGTCTCCCAGGAATCTTAATGGCTAAATGGGGATTTTAACCTGGATCTCCCAAGTCCTAGTCTGACAACTATTCACTACAGTATGGTGACTAATTACACTATGTTTGCAAGTGGGTGTAGCATGCAATTAGTCCCTCAGTCTGTGGCCATTTTATACCTCCTAATTAAAAGGGTAAAGTGATGGGGCCTTTCCCCGTTTTTCTTTTTTAATTCTAGTCCCATACTGTTTCATGTACCCCCTGATTTCTGCATGCATTTTTGTGCCTTCAGTTTTCACTTTGGGTTTTTTGTTTTTCCCTGATTATTTTCTGGTTCTTTTGAGACCACCTTTACACCAGTGTTTTTCTGGAAGCAAGTTTTGAGTTGGCTTTTTCCTGGTACTGGTATATAATGTCAGTTTTCTTCATCCTGACATCCCCCCCCCCCAACTGTTTAATGATTGGACTGTCAGAGTCAAACCACTCCCTCTCCTCCCCCTACAACTCTGAAGAGAAGTGATTTCTTTTTATAAACAAGATACTAAAATATCAATATATCACTGAAGCATTGTAATCTGAATCCCTAGTTTTCATTTAAAAACAAAGTAAGTTTCTAGCCCATTCCCTTGTGGATATATAAGGAAAAAGGCATATCTCTGCAAGAAAGATGTCTAGAGACTTTAAAAAAATAAAAGCTGGGAATTTGGAGAGCCTCTCTATTGTTACAATGCTCCAGTGATATATTGGTATTTTAGTGCCATTTGGGGGGGGGCACTCTGGCACCACTGATGACACCACCCTCCCTTGAATTAACCCACATATGGAAGAAAATAAATGCCACATCTGTGAAAATGCAGAGGGAGGGCAGACATGTTGAAGAACACTGCCCAGGCCAATTCCAGTGCTTGTGGATCAACTCCCAAGAAAATCAGGAGTAAGTCAAACATGCACAAAAGCTCATGGAGGGATTGGAGTTTATGTCCTCTTTCTGCTGTTAGTAGGATGTAGCTAATAAAGCAGATAAGTGATACTAACCCTGTCTAGATATAGGACTTTAACCTAACAACAGAGGAAAGAAATATTACTTATTCCTGGTGCCTTTTTTTCCTACCAATGTGGTTCACTTATTTAAGTGGATAGTTTTGATAATATTTCAAAATGATGTGTAACAAAACACCAAAACAAAGTAAAATTTGCATTCATATGACATCAGATTTGTAATATGTACAATGTATCCTGTCCCAGAAATATTTTTAACTCTTCATCATAACTGTAGCCAAAATGGCTTACACTGTTCTCTTCTCCTCCATTTTATCTTCACAACAGTCTTGTTTGGTAGGTTAGGCTGAGATTATGTTACTAGCCCAAGGTCACCCAATAAGATTCAAACCTGGGTCTTCCAAATCCTAGTCTGACATTCTAACCATCATGCTGCATTGGGATCTATGCTTATACTAGCAAAATAATATGTAAGATTAAACATGATGGTCCTATTCTTCAGTTGAAATAAATAAGATTTATGTATTTATTACATTTTAGTCCTACCAGTATTTTCAAGGCGTTTAGAGTTACTCAGTAACTCTCTCAGGAACACTCAGCAAACTACATGACTAAATAGGGACTTAATCTTGCATCGCTCAGCATTTTAGCCACTATATCAGGGGTGTCAAACATACGGCCTGTGAGCCAGAACCTGCCCCTGCAGGGCTCATATCTGGCCCGCAAGCAGCTGACTTCTCTCCCACTTCCTTCTGCGGGGCTGCTACTGCTTCGCACCTTGTTTTCTAATGGCTCCCTCGATCATACTAGAGAGATATAAACCCAAGCCTCCTCTCCATTGGCTAAGGTCTCCTCCCCTTCCCCCTCTTTTGGTGATGAGGGAGGGGGAGTGAAAGAGAGAGACAGAGCGCTGACAAGAACTTCCCCCACCAGCTGCTCAGAGGGACCTCAGTCCCTCTGGATTTGTAGTTCCTATGCCACAACGTATGGGTCTTGCAAAAAAGGGGGACAGACTGAAGAGCTTTCTAGAGCTGAGCTTCCTCTGAGTTTGTCTCGGGGAGGGGAGCTTTCCCAAAGGGAAAAATATATGTACTTCATGCTTTCCTGCGTTGCATTTCAAATGCATGCTTGGGGTTCCACAAAGGCAAGCAAGACCCTCCCAACCTCCCCCCCCATTGCTGCTGGCTCTGCTGCTGCTGGCACCACCATGACTACATTGTTGGCCTCTCTCTCACTGCTGCCGCTGCCGCCTCTGTGCGTGTCTAGAGGAGCCTGCACTTTTTTGCTTATTTGCTCACTGGGTGCTCTCTGTCTCTCTGTGTGTTGTGTGCGCAAGCCAGTGCCAGCTGAGAAGGCAATCAACAGGTATCTCAGGGCTGGACACAGAAATTTAAAAGAGGGAGGAAGGGAGAGACACCCCCCTCCATGCACACACTCACACATACACTTACGGGCACACACCAGCCCTCCCTGGTCAGGGAAACTCTGTTGCATTCAGCAGGTGGTGGCTACTGCCGCCATGCACGCCCCTTCAGCTCCCCCAACAAGCCACTTCAGGTTGCTTCCGTCCCCAAGGAAAAAAGCCTCCCCACCAGGGCCAGCTGATCAGTGCATTGCACAAGCTGGTCGAGGCGTCTGCAAGGCGGGTGGGCTTTAGAAAGGCAGCCTCAATCCCCTGGCTTTAAAGCAAGATGAATTTTCCTCCCCCTTGCTTTTATTTACGGGGATCAATCAGATGCTGGCTTGCACAGAAGGCAGTGGGCTTCTTGCTTTCCCCTCTCCTTGCCCATGTCCCCCCCCCCCCCCGGAAGGCACAGCCAGAACTGCAGGAGTTTTGAGGTGGCTGAGTGAGTCAGATGCAACCCCCCCCCACGCACACACTGCCACACACACACTCACACATCTATACACACGAGCAAGCATACACCAGTGCCACACATTGCTCCCTGCAGCACAGCCATTGAGTTGTAGTCACCACCCAGAGAAGAGATGGGTGGAAGAAGGCAATGCAAAGCGAGGGAAGGGGGAGGGGGAGCAGGAGGGGGTCCATCCCAGGGCCGCTTTCGGCCACTCAAGGGTCAGGTCTTTTTAGCCCCTGCCTTGGTGAAAAACAATAGCAGCCTGATGTGTGACTGTGCAAAATGCAGG
>NW_015168101.1:118245-128566 GCF_001447785.1 Gekko japonicus
GGGTGATCTGCTCGCCTACTTGTGAGTAAGCCCTCCCGAAGTGAATGGGATTTGCTTCCAAGCAAAGGGTCTGCAGAGATTCTGGCTTCTGGCTGCTACCCAAAGTGCACACCTCTGGGGGAGTGAGTGCTGTTGGAAATCCATGCAGTTTTTCTCTAGATTCCTCTTTACCCAGTTTCTCCCTGAAATCCCACGATCTGTTTCTTTCCCTCTTTTTAGGAATTTGGAGTCTATTTCTAATGGGGGGGGACAGGAAGGGAGGTTCTGCAGAGTTTTAATTTTTACTCTGCACATGCTCAGAGGCACAGTGTCCACCTCCTCCTACTGCGCCACCGTATGGTGTGTAACTTAAGACAGTTGCAAGGGCTGACCTTACTAAAGAGAAATCAAAGAAAAATTCTGTTTTTAAGAAAGAGAAGTGGAATCAATGGCCATACCTTTTTAAAAAGTGAATTTTAGAAACAATTTTTTAAAGCCTGCTATTGTTATTCACCTGCTATTGCCATTCAGCATGTGAAATCAACTTTATAAAGTTTATATCTCCAGTACCTCATGTTACATTTTATGGCATTGCCCAGCCCGGTAAAGTGACATTTATGTCAGATCCGGCCCTCATAACAAATGAGTTCGACACCCCTGCATTATATGATTTAATTCTGTGGATCTGTGCTATCTACTGAAGATTCTGTTACAGAATATCAAACATTCATTATATAACATAATTATGTTAACATGAATTTACTCTTTATTCATTATTAACATTTGCTTTGCTTTAATTTTAAAGATATTGATGAATGCTCGATTCCACATACTTGTCCAGATGCACATTGCATTAATACTCCTGGTTCTTACCAATGTGTCCCCTGCAGAGATGGGTTCAGAGGCTGGAATGGAAAGTGTCATGGTAAGTATTTCATGTGCTCCCAGTTTTGTTACATTTGTGTTTTCTTTAATGCTGTGGGTGGAGGGTACTCAAGAGTTGATTGGAAATGTTTATATAATAGATTCCTCATTTATAAATAACATAACTTAAGAAGTGAATATTTCCAGATGATTACTTGTCTCCCTCAGTGCTGCCTAACTACAGTGAGAACAAAATTTAAGTTTAAGAGCCCCAAAGAAGCAAGAGAGGGGGAAAGACAGAGTGCACAGCACATCGCTTATGGGCTGTCACTTTACTGGGTAACACAGCATTCACTCAACAAAGGTTGCTGGGCATTGCAACACTCAACAGGTATGAAAACCTGGAAGAATAGGCAGGACCCCTAAACTGACGAAATCTGGGTGATCCACTCACTAAATTATGTCCCTGTGAAGGGGTGATGAATCATCAAAGGAAATACATATTGTCTACCTGTGCATGGTCCAGGGAGGGAGTTTCCCTTCCAGTTTTTTTGTGCCTTTTCAGGTACAGAGAAAGTACCTGAATGGCCTTACACAATGTTATCTGTCTCCAGTGGTTGTCATAGTGAAACTGTGGGAGAGATAAACCAGTGCATAGTCACAGTGGGGCACTTAGGGGCACGTGCGCTATCACTTATGGCCCAGGCCCCACAACTCCGGCTGCCCTGGCTGTGCCCTTACCTGTTGGCCTGGCAATGGGCATGGAGGCAGAGGCTGCATGGGTGGAGCATGGCTGGAATGCTTGTTAACCAGCCTTGGCCAGAATGTGTCAAGGTGCTTCACAGCAGTAGCGCAAGCAGTGGCAGCAACCAGGCGGCCGCCTCCTCCTCCTCTGCCCCCCCTTTCTCTCTCCCTCCTCCTCAGCACTTGCTGAAGTCTTCCTCCAGTTTTCCTTGTCTTTCTCTTGCCCGCCATTCAACTCTTATCCTTGCCTCTCCCCCCCCCCTCAAGTTTTTTGCATGGCTGTTTCTCCCGTTAGTTACTTTTAAAAAAACTTGCTGGTTGAACATTTCCCAATGCCCCACCAACTAAAATTTTCTGGCTACGCCCCTGGATATAAAGCTCACGATAAATGAAAGTGCTGTATTGAGGTCCAGAAAATGCATTTGCAAATACTATAACAAACCTTAAAGCAATTCAGAATTTGGCTTACAGAAGCATCATGCTGAACATCAAGTAAGGTTATTTTGTTCTTTTCCAGTAGTTCCAAAATAATTCAGTAATGCTGATTTGAGGCTTGGTTTTTATGACCTGGATTTTTCACAGTTTATTACCTTGTTAATTTTTCTCATTTATTCAGAATTTTCCATTTTATAAAGGTAGTGAGCCATTAATTTTGAAGCTTACAGGGAGTATCATGCTTTCTATATTAAAATACATAGAATACTCATGAAGCTCTTGCATGAGTGCACTTGCGTGTCACTTCAGGAGAGAGGGCAGCTCCCTGTGTATCCTTTTTTTTTGCATGTACATAGTGGCCATCTCCATGGAAATGGATGGGAAAGTTTTGCACGTGGGAAAGCAAGATAAGGGTGAATGCAGTTTTCTGATCTTCAGAGCTACTTCAGAGTATTTGAATATGCTTCGATTGTGATTCTTAATTGAAGTACAATATTGTCACAGTAGACTTCTATTCTACCACACTTTATTGTGGAGGAGGAGACACAGGATTGCAAGTTTCAACAGCAGCCACATATATAACCAATAACATGTGGTTTTGGCCTCACTGAGACTGTAAATTAAATGTAAAATGTAATTCCTTCTTGTATGAGGGATGCATTTGAAAGCCTTTCTGTACTCTATGTACTCTAGCTGCAACCTAGACATATATACAATGAAATATACATCAGAGTAAAAGAATAATCATGTCTTTCAAAGGCTTGTGGACCTGCCCTTTTAGTCTCCCCACACAATATAGATTATTAACAAAACTTTGCTCTTATAAGCTCAAGAAAAAAATGTCCTATTTGCTTTCATGTCTTATCTTATACTTTGTTTTTACAATATGTGTGTTATTGAGCAGTGTATTTCTGAAGTTAACTTTTTCTGCAAAAAATCCAGCTAAAAGAAATTATATTTTCCTGTGTTGTCTGGAATTCTTGTGTAAGGCTTTTAGGTGTCTAGGCTAGGATTTTTTTGTCGTTGCTTACATTGGCTCTGGCTCTTGGCATCATACCCTGTGCTGTCTGCTTTCAGTGTTCAAAGTAAAAGGGATATTTAAAAATGACAGACAGAGCTGATATACTTGTCTTGATACAGACAGCTGTTGTGTTAGTGCTGGTTGACAAATCATGAGCAGCTTACTCCCTCTTTCCTGTGACTTTAAGCAGACGAACTTCCATTATCTGTCTGTCTACCCACCTATCTGCATATTTTCCTCCTTTACAGAACCTTTCATTTTCCTTCCTATGAGAAACTTCTTTTAGCAGAGGAAAATGCATGGCAGACAGTATATGATAAAACTTCTAAAACTGAATTTTCAAAAAATAGAAATTTCTTCTCCCTGACCTCTAGTCTTGTTTGGTTGGACTGCACATTGTCTTATGCAAAGGTTACTTGAAATGGGGTCCATATGGTGCCTTCACCACACCAGGTTCGTAAAAGAAAGTGCTGCTGTCTGTGTGGGACCTTTTCTGCATGCTCGAGTTACTCCTGATTTTCTTGGGAGTCGATCCGCAAGCATTGGAATAAGTTTGGGCAGGATTCTTCCACATGTCTGCCTTCCCTGTGCATTTTTACAGTTGTGGTGTAAGTTTATTTTCTTCCACATGTGGGTCAATAAAGAGGATTTTCAAGAGAGGGTGCTGTCCTTATTGTTGTAATTATTGGTGGTGTCACAGTACCACTCATTTTTTTAACGGCCCTAAAATATCAATAGTGCTATAATGCTGTAGTCCTGTAATGATAGTTTAAGCAGGTTCTCTGAATTCCCAGCTTCCATTGAAAAAAAAGTCTCTAGTCCAGGGGTGGCCAAACTGCGGTTCTTTCACATATATTGTGTGGCTCACAGCGGGCAGCTGGGGAAGCGAAGGGGAGCCATGCCTCTCCAATCGGTCTTCCCTTCCCCAGCCAGTGTACCCCTCCCTGGGTAGGCTTGAGGTGGGGGGGGAGCAGAGAAAGAAAGCAACGTTAACTTTAAAGCCCCCCCCCCGCGCCACCAGCTGGTTTGGAGAACGCATTTATCTATTTAAATCCCTTCTCCAAGCCAAGCCAGCTGGTGTGGGGGTGGGGGGAAGGCTTGCAGCATGCATTTAAAGTTCAAGTTGCTTTCTCTCCACCTCTCCCTCCCTCACATCTATTTGCTTTCTTTCCTCTTTCTTTCCACCTTTCTTTCTTTCTCTCTCTCTCTCTCTTTCTCCCCTCCTTCCCCATCTAAAGTTAAATGTGTTCTCGAAGCCCCGCCACACCAGCCCGGCTGGCTTGGCTTGGTTCAGAGATGGCATTTGTCTCTTTAAATCCTTTCTCCAAGCCAAGCCAGCTGGCGTGGGGCCATGTAGGCAGGTTTGGAGAACACATTTAAAGTTAAATTTGCTTTCTTTGCACTTCTCCTTTTCTCCTTCCCTTCCCATCTATTTGCTTTCTTTTCACCTCTTTCTTTATTTTCACCTTCCTTTCTCTCTCTCCCTTCCTTTCTTTCTCTCTTTGGCTGTGGTCACAAGGCAAACTAAACTGCGATTTCTTCTCGCTATTTTTTGATCAGGAATATTTTTCTTCAGGTTGGGATGATCACACATCCCTCCCCGAACCACAAGCATTGTGCCACAAGGCTCTGGGCACTGTGTAGATAGCGTCTCATGAGGCCCCAGGGCGTCGGGCCTCTCCAGCAGCTCAACCACCCGGTCCACCTCAGCACTGAGCCAGCAGCTCCTTGTGCTTGGACTCCATGGTGCTGCGTCCCTAGCCCGCCAGGCGAGCAGAATGCAGATGGCTCTTGCGTCTCTCTCTGCTGCCCGCCCACCCAACAGTCCACCCAGCCCTTCCTTTCCCTCCCACCCCCACCCGCCTCCCCCCTCAGCAACTTTCCACACCTCCGAAAAGGTGTTTAGAGGTCAGAGGCTGATAGCACGCTGTCAACAAGTGGGGAAATGCCTTGCAAACAGTAGGCAAATCGGAAGGGTGGGGATGTGCGCTTGAACATTTAAACACAGGATTTAATCAGTGAATGATTGCTCATGCAAACAAAGGCAGAAGCTGGGGGGGGGGACCTCATCACGCAAAGAATGGTCAGACAACCCTGATCACAATTGTTGTGAGAGATGGCTGTCCAGATGAGCAAAATCATCACAGCACCAATGCCCAGAAAGTACTTGATTTTCCCGGTGTCAGAAAACTCGCTAGGGAACAAGGAGGATTGTGTGACTGAGCCCACAGTGCGGGAGGCGGATGCACTCATCTGATCAGCAATTTTAAATGTGAGAGGAAGCAGCGGTGAAACCCGATCAAAATGACCATGTGACCGCAGCCTCTCTCTCTCTCTCCCTTCTTCCACCTCCCTCATTTATTTGCATTCCTTGTTTCTTTCTCTTTCTCTCTCTCTCCTTTTTCCCACCTCTTTCATTCTTTCCACCTTTCTCTTTCTCCCTTCTGTCCTTCCTCCCCATCTCTTCCCATCTATTTCCTTTCTTTGTTTCTTTCTCTCTTTTTTCTCCCTCCCCTATCTATATGCTTTCTTTCCACCTTTCTTTTTCACTCTTGCTCCCTTCCTTCCTTTCTCTCTCTCTTCCTTCTTTCCTCCCCCTCCCTCCCACCATCTGTTTGCTCCCTCATCTCTGTTTCTTTCCACCTATTTCATTCTTTCTTTCCACCTCTCTCTCTCTCTCTCTCTTAGACAAATAAATATCATTAGCAGACAAATATAATTGGACAAATAAATATCACTATCGCTACCTGTTTTTACCTATTTTGTTTTATTTTTGACAGTCTCATTTAATACTAATAAACAAATTTGCATATTTTTCAATAAAAACATGTGTGTAGTATTTGTTAATGTCATGCAGCTCTCAAATATCTGACATTTATTCTATGTGGATCTTACGAAGTTTGACCACCCCTGCTCTAGTCTCTTCTCTCTTGGAGATATGTCTTTTTCCTTATATCTCTGCAAGGGGAGGAGATACACATATATTTTTTAAAATGAAAGCTGGGAATTCAGTGTTATATTGATATTTTAGGGCCTTTAAAAATTAAATTACTGGTGTGGGGAGAGGGAGTGGTTTAACAATTACAATGTCCACTCTTTGAAAAGTGGCCTAGAGGTGGGTAGCAGTGGGTGGGACAAAGAAAATCCATCGAAACATCACACAATAAGAGAAAGCCAATTCAAAATCAACTTCCACAAAAACATCAGAGTAAAAGTACTTTTTAAAAAGCTGGAGGAGAACAGGGAAAACAAAAAACGTAGTGAAATCCAAAGGGGCAAAAATATGCAGAAATCAGGGGATAATCTGAAGCAGTATGGGGCCAGAAACAATGAGGGAAAAAACAATGTGGAAAAGCCCAGGTTCTTGTCAGTATGAGACCCTAGCTAAAGAAGAGACATCAAGCATCACTTCAGACAACACCACAGAGGCAAACACAAGGATCATTTCTGTACAAGTACAAACCTCTGCATCAGTGTTCTTAAATAATCAAAGTTTGTGAAACTTTCCACACAACTTTTTGCCTCCCCGGGAGTAGATCTGAATTTAGTGCCCCATTAACCTGCATTTTCCTATTCCACTTTTTCTGCCATTTTTTCCCCTTCAAATCTGAACTCGCAGTTTTCCAGTGAGGAATTCCCAATTTCGAATTTTGTTTGCTGCTGCCCTTTTGTGTCATCAGTGTCACGTGTTCACCCCCACCTCCTGCCCCCCTTATGTTGTCCCCTGAGCGATCCACTAATTTGTTTAAACATAATGTTGACTATGTTATGGTGCAAATTTTTTCATTATAATATAGCAAGGGGCAGCAAAGTTTCATGTAGCCTTCTCTGTTCAATTACCAGTCCACGAAGTTCCTTTCTTTTTGGGGGGAGGGTAGGTTTCACGGGATGCTCCCGACTAGCCCCAACCTTCTTTGCTTTTTCAGAGCCCCCAGGGTCCTTGTGACCAGCGGGGTTTCCACCAGATTTCCTGGAGACTTGATTGGATGGTCCGCAAACGGCGGTGAATGGGACGAGACTGATTTGTTTCGAAGCAGGAGCGAAGAACGGAGCTACATGCTCCGCCATGTTTGCATAGCTGTGATTACCCATTTTAAAAATCTTGGATTTACAACATAATATACAACAACAAAGGCAAGAATGTGAGTACGCGTATATTCTGCTATAATCTGGTGAAGACCTCCATTAATTGATCCCCCAGGAGTATCTCCAAATTTTGGAAGAGTAAACATGGCTAAGAAAAGAACCGGAGTAAAAGATAAGAAAATGGTGCTAGCAGGGGAGAATGAGGAAGTATCAGCAGGGGAAACTGAGGAGATAGATTTAGAAAATACAGAAATTGGACAATTGACCTTGGAACAATTTTAAAAGTTTTTGTCTGATGAGGTGCGGAAGGCAGTCGAAAAAGCTTGCAAAAACGTTTTTGAGAACTTTCAGAATACAGACTTGAAATTGAAAAATGAGGAGGAGCCATTACAGCTTCGGCGGAGTTCAGGGATTTTAGAGAGGGAACAGGACTATAGTCAAGAAAAGGGGATACAAGATATGCCTCCTTTACCTATGGAATGAAAAAGGAGTGTGTCCAGTCAAATGTGTGTAGTAAAGAATCTCACAAAACACTCTTTGGTGGTGGGATTGATAAAAAGAGGCTCCCGAGAACAATCACACAGAGAAATGAATAAGGTGGCTAAAAGGAGAGTGAGGCGTCCTCCAAATAAAAATAACAGCGATAATAGAAAATTGAAGACAGTGCCAGCAAAACAGGAAAGGCAAAACATGGAAGGAAAATACCACGAATACAAAGAGATAAGACACAGAGAGTATTCCATCTTTCTGTGGTTATACCTCTGAGGATGCCAGTCACAGTTACTGGCGAAACATCAGGTTCTACAATGCCAAGACCACAGCCACACATCCCGGAAAATCTATAGCAACTAATGAACTCAAGCGGTGAAAGCCTTCGACAACATTGAAGTATGATGATCAAGAAAAAGGTGTCCCAGACCAATTTCTTTTGTCTGTATAATGCACAAAATGATGAAACCTTTGTAATATGGAAACGAAGGCTACGGATAACTGTGTTTTGATATCTCTTTTATTGTCTAAAGGAAATCTTCAATTATTATTCTTACCTGTATTTTATTGTTTATGTATCTAATTGGTGGTGGTAAAATGTGATAAAATTGTTAATAATTGGGAATCATTAGTTATTTTAACATGAATAATATAAAACAAATAATTAAAAGATAGTGCAGAAGGGAATGAAATAGATAGTATGAAGATACCTGAATACCTGATCATATGTAATTTATAAGAAAATGGATGAGATGTAAAGGCACAGAATGATAAAGAAATATGAGAATATCTGCTTAATTTGGTATAGTTTTCTTTTCATTTACTAAAAACAATTAGGGTAAGAGAATAAACATTGTTAACTGGGATATGAGGAGAGTAGAATATCAGAAATACAAGGTATAACTATTGGTTAAATAGTTGCTGAAAGAATAATAGTAGTAATCTAAGTTTAAAGAAAAGAGATTGAAAATGAGCCTTAGCTTGGTACTTGACTATAGTTCATAAAACCTTGGCTATTATTTAGAAAGGACTAGAAAAATTAAGGTAATATATTAACTTTGGCCTGTTTATAGAAAAAGAAATTCTGAAAAATTCATGCTCAGTGGTTAGATCATTGCTTGGGTTATTTTATGTGTTTGAACTATGTGATGAGTTATTGATGGTATTGGGTTAAGAAGAGAGAAAATATTAACTTGTTATTTCTACAGAAATACTATGTGGTAGAAACGTAATCCTGATGAAATCTGTACTAGGGGTTGTATATAGTTTGGTTATGTTAATTACTAGAAATACCCAATGAATTATTCTTGAAGATATAGATAAGAGAAGAGAAAATATGTAATGGGCATTTTCTTTGCTGAAATACTGTGTTGTAGGAAAAAATAATTTTCTTTCCTTTTTGTTTTGGAAAACCAATAAAGAGATTATACCCCCAAAAAAGTTGACAGATTCCATTGAAAAGCTTTGAGCATTGTTATATATAAGCATGCATGAGCTTTAAAATATATCATTTGTATTCACAGATATAAATGAATGTCAGTACAGCAGTCTCTGCACAAACGGGCAGTGTGAAAACCTTGAAGGCTCTTTCAGATGCCTTTGCAGCCAAGGTTATCAGCTGTCTCAAGCAGGAGATCAGTGTGAAGGTAGGAATGTGATGACTATTTTCTAAATAATGTATATGTTTACCAAGGGGCTTAAAAAATCAGTCTACTAAACATGGGCATTCAAAGTATGGGAACTGTGTGCCTCACTAACAGTTGAATCCATTGATTTCAGTGTAACTGAGTTAGGCTTATACAGTAACTTGGTGGCATTATAGAAATTTCCTGAACCACTTGTAACATGGAGTTCTTCAGGGGGGCATTCTTAAAAACAAAAGAATAGGGGTGTAGTTGTAATGTCTGTGAAAAAATCAGGCAGTTTAGTTGCATTGTTTATTGTATGCATAACATTGTATTGTTTTATTACCTTTTTTTCTAAATCTTTAATTAGATTTACTGTTTTGTTTGTTGTCTGTATCATATTGTCCTGTTCCATTGTTGCTGTTTCAGCAAGAAATGCGGTCTATAAATGAAGTAAATGTGTTTTAAATTAGAAACATAAGGCTGATATAAAAGGGGGTTGAGATTTGCTTGAGCAGGTGAGCCGTTGCTATTCCTTTGTACTTCCTGATGTGCTAAAGTCTTCAGGAGAATGCATAAGAAAGCAATCCCCAATGTGGCACCCATGGCCCTATGGCAACTGCCAGCATTTTTCCTAGTACCCACCAAGTGTTCTTAGAGAGTGGATGGGGCCAGGTAGGACTTTCTGTGTTTTTGATACATATGGTATAATGCAGACAGTGGTTTTATTTAAAGTACTTTACCTGTGGAAATAATGGAGTGATATTCTAAAGGCACAGCAGGACTAGATATTGACTAAACACGATTGGGCTGCATGGCTGAAATGCACCAACCTGGAACTTCTATTGAAGTCATTAGTAGGGATGTGCAAAAAAAAAAAATTCGGTAAAATTCGGATTCAGGTTTATTGAACCTGAATTTTTTCGGGAAACCCGAAAAAACCCGAATATCTAATTCGGTAAAGCATAGATATCCGAAAATATTCGGGAAACCCGAAAAATTCGGGTCCATTATAACCAATGGGGCCATTGAAGTCAATGGCAAAAAACCTCTTGAAACTTTGCAGGGGGCTGGGGGG
>NW_015168101.1:128864-134454 GCF_001447785.1 Gekko japonicus
GGCAAGCCCAGGAAAGGCAGTTTAAACTGCCTTCCCTTTCTTTCAAGTGGGGGCTTGCCCGGGTGCCCCGCAGCTGTGGGGCACCCGGGCAAGCCAAAGGAATGCATGGGGTGTGGCCTAATATGCTAATAAGCTGTGTTGTCAGGGGTGTGGCATATTATGCTAATGAGTTCCTGCTGGGGTTTTTCTACAAAAAAAGCCCTGGTGATGGGTAACTTCTCCCATCAACAGCTGTAGAGATAAAGCTTTAAGAGGCTTTTCTACCGACAAGAGTCTGTTCTTTCTTTGAAAGTACTACAGATAGGCAAAAAAACATCCTAACTTAAATAAACACTTCAAAAAGTAATTAAGGCCCGGGTCACAAGGGCAGGAAAATGCGGGGGGGAAGCGTGGCTGTTGCCCTGAGCAAAATTACATGCGGTTGCGCAATCAGACGTCCTGTAGAGGTCCCGTGGTTAGGGGGGAGGTGCCGATCACAGGACTGTCCTGCGGCGCGGCAAAGAAGCGGCCTCTCTAGCAGAAGGCTCCAAGGGTTTAACCCCTTCCAGGGCTGCAGAGGAATGCAAACTGTGTCCTCCGTCCAGTCCCCTCCAGGAGGAGCTTCAGCCGGGCTGCCCTCCCGCCATGCCCCCCCTGCACCTCCCCCTCTGCCGGCCCGTGCAGAGAGTTCCTCTCGAGCAGGCCGAGCCAGGAGTGGGGGGGTACAGAAAAGAGGAGGGGGCTGTGTTGTTTTTAAATGAAGTGTGCGCATGCGCCATTGGGTGCTTGTGCGCATCCCATGGAGACTTGAAAAAACCAAACCTTTTAGCGATGGGACATGGGCGGGCGCCGGATGCCACAAGCTACCACCGGAAACGTGATCAGGCGCCCGCCCTTGCCCCACGGTTTCCGGAAACTAGTACCTCGGAGGTTGCAGTTTTTTACCCCGCATCTTCGGGGGGAAGCCTCGGGTTCGCCACGGGAGCTCTACGCTTCCCAGATGTGGCGCTGTGATCGCGCCCGAAAAATCCGCCTATCTTCCATCTCTGTAGTGTGGCTAATGCTCCGTGTGACCGCAGCCTAAGCAATAAGTTAAAAAGAGATGAAGATGGTGAGAAAGAAAGGAAGACCATCTCCATGAATTTAGCTATCTGGATGTGGGGGGGGAACCTTTTAAAAATTATTGAGTTTATTACAGCATATATACAAAATAAAAATACATCAGTATTGTACAACGTTGTGATAAGTAAGATATTGAATGTATAAGATGCATAGAACGTCATACAAAAATATTTCTCTATTATATTGCATTAGAGAAGCGGGAGAGGGAGTAGCAAGAAGGGAGGTTGGGGTGGGTAGGGTTGTGTTTTGTATTGTATTCTGAGGTCTATTCATTGTAACCGGCAATTGCTGAATTTGGTTTGATTGAATCTGAGTGGTTGGCCATCTTGTGTTATAGCTATATGTAATGTATTTATAGTTTATATTGTAATTTTAATGAAATGTTTTATTGTATATCTATATCTATGTTGTTAGCACCCTGAGCCTGCCAAAAAGCAGGGAGGGCGGGATATAAATATAATAATAATAATAATAACAACAACAACAACAACAACAACAACAACAACAACACTGAACAACAACCAACTACCAAACATATCGTACAACCTTTTCATGTCAGATATTAAGCAAGTTCATATGAACCAATTTTTTAGGAACCACATTGTGAGAAGCCAAATAACCTAATACAGGAAACCACTTTACTATGAATTTGGAGTATATATTCCTATCCATATTACTTTGAATTATTTGATCTGTGATTTTTCCCCCCATTATATAGAGATTCCATATCTTGTTATGTGACATTTATGGAAGGCCCTGCCTTGTCTCTCCATTTAGCAGCTATAGCCTTTTTGGTGCAATCAATAATGTGGCCATTGATTCTTTAGTAGATTTTGGTATATCTAGATCTGACCAATAGTTTAGGAATAAGAGTTCTGGTTCCATAGGTATATTAAAGCCAGTCATAATATAAATCCAATTAAAACCTGTTCCCAGAATGCCATGATAACCTTGCACCTTCACCAACAATGTTCAAATGAACCCACTTCTCCACACATTTTCCAGCACAACGGAGCACACTTAGAAGACATATGAGACAATTATGAGGGGTTAAATACCCATGAGGTAGAATTTTAAAGGTCTGAAGCTTTATATCATTTGACCAGATCCGACACCATTAATTTTTGGATACTTCCAAAGGACAGCTCCTTTGCCACCTTTTTTGATACAATGTCTGTTTAATACTATCTGAAAAGATCAAAATTTTATATATTGTGGAAAGAGTACCCCGTTTTACCTGGCCAGAGGAATTCAATATAGAGCTATAATGGGTCGAGTAATGTTGGCACAAGTTTAAACGTTCAGCTGGGTTTTTTTAATTAAATATATCTAAACCAATGCAGTTTATTACTCAGTTTACCTTCAAGCTCAATTTTATCCACAAGGCCGCTTTTATTAGAGATGTCTATGAGCCTTTTCAATTTGGCTTTCCTCCATAATGAATAAAAGGAGTGCTGATTTCCAGGCAAAAACCATCCCTCATTTTTAAAAGAAGAGAAAACAGACATCTCTGGTAATAATTTTTTTCCTATACTTATCCCAGGCTGACAATAGAGAACATGGGGGGGGGGAGACCTTGAAAAACCTGTGTTATGGAGAAAACACAGGCCCCAGGTGGCGGGAAAGACATCACCAGAAAATCTGAGGCCTCAACATCTCTCCCTGCCATGAGTAGACAGAGATTACCTTAGGGCAGTACTAAGGGTATTCCAAAGGTCTGATAGTGGCCAGTCAAGGCAATTTGCAGGGCAGAAAGCCCATGGAAAGGTATGTAACTCTGTGTCCTCTCTCTGAGTGGGACATGGGGGGAGGTAAAGGCATGGGCATCCTCCTTGTCCATCTCAGTCCAGCTGCCCAGCAGCAGAACAAAGCTCTGCCATTCGGGATAGTCCGTGTTGCCTTTAGGACAGAAATCATCAAGTGCACCTCTGCAAGAGGATGTGGCAGCATCAATGCACTCTGTAGGGAGGGGGTAGGAGTGCAACACTAGTCACTGGAAACTTCTGCCCTGTCATGTTTGTCCCTCGTTTGTCCCTATTGCTTCAGGGTTCCCCCCCCCAATGTGTTTTGCTCTCTCTAGTAGTCCCAGAGGGAGCAAAACACATGTGGAAAGGGGGGGGCCAAGCAATAGGGACAAATGAGTGACAAGAATGACAGTGCAGAAGTGGCCGCTGTGTACCTTCTATTTCCCTGCTGGGTTTCATTTAGGTGACCCTGGCCGAGTCTTGGAGCCAAAGTTACAGTGGAAAAGAAGGCACTAAAGGAGGCCTAGGCTTTGTCTACTTCTTTGCTTTCTAAAGCAAATTCCAAGAAATCCTCCTGACTGCTCCCTTAGGAGTTCTATGTGTCCACTTCAGGGGCTACTTACAGAAATGTTTCCCTTTGTGGAGCCTGATTTCCTTAGAACAGTAGTTAGGCAGGGAGGTCTATCTATAGCATTTCCTACAGTCTATGTTTCCCCCTCAAATGGCTGTGCCCCGCCCCAGCGTGCCCGGCGTCATGACGTCACTTCCCTGTGACGTGCATGCGGCGCGCGCTTCGCGCACGCGCGCCAAAAGCCAGCACAAAGTCCCCCACCGGCAGAGGTAAGTCGATTTGGCAACCCTAGAGAGTGTCTCCAGACAGATTTCCAGCTGAGTTTGAAATTGTGCTTTTGGCAGTGAGGATGTCTCTTCCTTGTCGTGGATTATTCAGTATGGACATAGATGAGACCATTCTACTTGTTGAATCAATAGCACTGTCCGGTAGCAACATCTAGCCCTTAGATGTGTAACAAAAAGAGGGGATGTTCCCTCAAATGAGCTGTCACCTGTTCCAAAATTTTGGTCTTGACTCCTGCCTCTGTCTCCCACTTCTGGCATGTACTTACAGAATGTGCTTGGGACCCAAAATGAGTGCCAGTGTTCTGATTCATCCTTCAGAAGGAGTAATAGCCTAGTCTGATCTGGCTGCCTTAGAAACCAAACCTGTCCCTTCCATTTCATGGACAATTCACTACAGACTTATACCAGATTGCTCTGCTTATTGAATCAGTAGAACCATCCTGTAGGAATGTATGTTTGTGTGTTTTGCAATAAATCTTAAAAGATGCTTTCCTGGTGAATTTCAGTTGTTGTCATGGACTATTTTTTAAAAAGTAAATATATGTAAATATATGTAAATATGTGTTTTATATGGCTGATTTCTTTGATTTTTCAAGAGTAAACTATCCTTATTTACAGATGTGGATGAATGTCTACTGCAGCAGCAGCTGTGTGCAAATGGACAATGCAGAAACATAGCTGGATCCTACAGATGTCTTTGTGGCCAAGGCTACCAACTGTCAACCACAAAAGACTATTGTGAAGGTATACCTTCCATAGTGAACAGGTTTCCCATGATAATTCAAGTACTATTTTTATATTTGTAACGTTTATATATTAAATATTATAATTGTACATAGCTTCTACTACCTGTGAGTCAGTTAAGTGCCATTATCCGGCACTTATCCAAATAACAAACGTAAGAAAAATTACAGGATAGCTCAAATTCCCTTAGAGACTGAAGCCTGGGTTAAATTTTTAAAGGAGTCTCATTCGACGTGGAACAGTCACACAAAAACATTATGTTTTTTGTAATAGCTGCAATGATCATTTTTATGCATTAAATGCACAATTTTTTCTCATACACTCAGGAAAATAAAGCAATTCCTCCTGATAGTGCATTCAGTGCAGTTATGATTGCTATGTGGAATGTGGTAGATCACAGCCACAGATTCTAGTATTTTTGGTGGTGTTCAATAGTATATAATAGTGTCTCCATCCGTGTAGTGTATCATATTGTGAAAAATGTACCGGTTATAATTTTTTTCCTTTTTTAAAAAATAATATTTTTATTGTTTTCCACACAATAAGACAAAACACCCACCCATCCACAACTTACAACATTAAACACAACCTTTCCCCTTTTTTAGCAACACAGAGCAGTTAACAAATCATATGAAGTAATTCGATAAATGTCCAGTTCTTGTTCTCATCCGCCTTCTCCACATTATGTTGAGCAAAACCTTTAAATTTTATTTTCTTTGGAATACATATATTACCTTAATTTGATTCCCATTACGTATTGACCATATAAGAATATAACACATAGTATTGACTCTGGTCTAACTGGCTAGCTATATTCTTCCTTATTTGCCTTATATAGTATTGGCTCTGATCTATTTAACTCTATATTTCTAGACCAGTAATCTTGTAATTTAACCCACCAGGTTGTGCCCTCAGTTGTATTCAATCATCCTATACCTTTTGAACTGTACTATCACAAACGTCATTTAAAATTTTTAACCTTATTGCCCAACCTTCTTAAACCATTGCATGCAAATAAATAATTGCCAACTACATAAGTAATGAAAATATTGAACATAGATAATTGGTTAACTAAAGGGATATCCTATACATATTGAGCTGTACTATCACCCAAACCATTAACAATTTTAACCTTATTTCAG
>NW_015168101.1:134553-172650 GCF_001447785.1 Gekko japonicus
TTTAAACTTCCAAGCTCTTCGCTTATACCTTTGAACCTATCTTTTTCCCTCACCAGCCTCGATCGCCGTTTATTGTACTTCCGTAGTCCGAACTTAACATATGTTGCTACTTTTCTTTTTTGTCTCTTTCCATCTTTTACACTCATCGAAAGTTCCTCCTCGAGAGTAGTTTCCAGCATTCCTTCCTTAAGCTTAATGTAACTCTGATTATGTGCATCACCTGGGGTCTCTTTCAAGCTAACTTGTCCCCGTTCCTTCACCTGTTGATTTTCTATCCGGTTTTTCTCTAAGTTCTCCATTATTTTTACACAAGCCGCTTCACAACCCTTTTTAATTGCCTCTTTCAGTGTTGCAAGAAACTGGTCCATATTAATTTCACACCGCACAATGTTTCCAGCTTCCTCCACCTCCATCTCATTTTCCATCTCCTCCATCGATTCTAATTGCTCTCCCAGTTCATTTACTCAGGTTCTCAATCTAACAGTCTTTACACAAATTGTTCATATTTCCTCTTTACATAACCTCATCGCTGACAACCATTCCTCTGTAGGGGAATCAACAAAGGATTTAATCTTCTGTTCCCCCTAAATAAGGAGTAGCAAAGCTAAAGTCCTTTCACTTTTCCCGGCCGCTGCCTCTCTCCCGTTTGGATCTTTTCTTTTGGGGGTTCCTGCTAGTTTCCGTTTCAGTTTTACTCACGTCTTTTCCCAACTCCGTGCTGCCGTGTTGCCTTGTTGAAACAAAAAGTTTTAAAAACACGGCTGGCTGCTGCTATTCAGGAACATGTTCCTGTTCTTCGGACGCTCCCGCTTCGAGGCAAGCCGGTCACACCCCTCTCCCTGCCAGGGGAAAAAAGGGGGGGCCAGCCAAGCCTCCTACACTCAGTCTCCCTCCAGGAGTCCAAGCGGAGCCTCCCCGGATCCGGGGGGCTCCGACAGAGCACTCGAAAACCAGGCGTCTCGAGAGCTCTCGAGAAGCACACCCGTCTCACAGCGCCACCGCCACCATCTCATAAATTTTCATAATTTTATTTATTTGGGATCTGTGCACACTCTTCCTGCTAGGGAAATTAAGTAATAATAAGCATTTTATTATTGAGAAACCCTTACGAACACCTAACTACTTTGGGTTTTATTGTTCCAAAGACTGCTGCTCAATTTTCATTCCAGTCTTACTTTTCCAGGAGACCATTATTACAATGTCTAGAAACATTTACCTCTGTACCACATGCTGATGATACATTTGGACCTGGAATTGCAGCCATTGTCCTTTTCTCCTTATCCATTTACAGAATGTGGAGATGCATTTATTGAATGGCTGAATGAATAATGGCAGTGATTTGCCCCTAGGTTAGATTGCATTGTAGTAGTACCTGTTAATGTCTAAGTTTATCTTTCTAGGACTGGTGAATAGCCAGAGGACCAAAGAAGATTAGGGCTGCTATTTTAATGAGTATTTCATAGTTTGTATTATATATGAACAAGTGGAGACTTGTGAGGCATATCAGTATATAATCCATGATATGCTTGGAGTCCTATTCCTTCTCAGTTCCAGGTGCAGGGGGTAAATTGTGCTATCGTAGTTCAATCAGTTTCAAAGTATTTCTAATTGTTTGCTGATGGCCCCATTTCAGATATTAATGAATGCCAAGAAGACCATAATATCTGCCGTGGAGGGAACTGCATTAATACCAAAGGTTCTTATGAATGTACTTGTCCAAGTGGCTTCCATCCAATACCTTCCAGGGGTTGTCAAGGTACTAGAATTTTAAATCATCAGTGGGTGCTGGAAGGATGAAACTGCCCTAGCCTTTTTAATAGTTTTATTCCAGGAAAGACTGAATGAGAGATGGTTTCTTTGCATCATAATAGAAGTCAGCCCTGCCAAGCTGATAATAAAGGCACACAAATTCTCTTTAACTGCAAAGTTCAAAATGATCATAGTTATTTTCTGCTTTCCATGTTGATTTCTGTGGGTGTCTGTTAGCTGTAACAATGTACTTATTGATACTCACTGTCAAGGGCTATAAGAAGCATGTGTCAATATTTATGTACTGGGGAAGGAGGTTTTTTAGGATAGGCACGGGCAGGTTGATTTTCCTGGTTGACATACTTGATGTTGTGCTGACCTTTAGGAACAGGTCAGACTTTAATGCAGGCTTAGAGTTCTGTCAGCTGCTACCATATATTTTCTTTATTTGTTTGACCTCATACATCTCATATGCTTTTTCACTGATGCTATACTTAACATTATTGATGTAAATATAAAGGTGGAAACCCCTAAGAATGTATAGATTTATTTGAAAAAATAGATACAGATCTCGTGAACTTAACATATGAGAGTCTTCCTGCATCTTTTGCATCTTTAATTTTGTGTTCCTCTTCTTCACAGACATCAATGAATGTGCAGGAACGAATCTCTGTTTACCCCATGGGGAATGTTTAAATACAGAAGGCTCTTTCCATTGTGTTTGTGAACAAGGTTTTACAGTTTCTGTCGATGGTCAGATGTGTGAAGGTAAGAGTTAGATAAATTATAAAACAAGTAAGGGGTGATAATTACTGACTGAAGACTAGTGACAACTCTTAATCAACCAAATAAAAAATCACAGTAGATATAGCTTACAAAAATATCTCTGTAAAGTGTACATGAAACCTATCCAGTAACCATGCTATAGGTGCAGAATTTCCAATAATTTTGTATTATACAGAAAGAATTGATAATTTTGCCTCTTGGTAGTACATGAGTACCACGAGGCCATTCAGGTTTGACCTAGATCGCATCCCTGATGAATATACAGTAGAGGTGAAGAATAGATTCAAGGGTCTAGATTTGATAGATAGAGTGCCTGAAGAATTATGGACGGAGGTTCATGACATTGTACAGGAGGCAGCAATCACTACCATCCCAAAGAAAAAGAAATGCAAGAAAGCAAAGTGGCTTTCTGATGAGGCTTTACAAATAGCAGAGGAAAGAAGGAAAGCGAAAGGCAAAGGCGAAAAGGAAAGATTTACCCAACTGAATGCAGATTTCCAAAGAAGAGCAAGGAGAGATAAGGAAGCCTTCCTGAATGAACAGTGCAAAGTAATAGAGGAAAACAATAGAATGGGAAGGACTAGAGATCTCTTCAAGAAAATTGGAGAAATCAAGGGAGCGTTCCAAGCAAAGATGGCCATGATAAAGGACAAAAACGGTAGGGACCTAACAGAAGCAGAAGAGATTAGGAAAAGATGGCAAGAATACACAGAAGAACTATACAAGAAAGACCTCAATGTCCTTGACAACCACGACGGTATAATCACTGACCTCGAGCCAGACATCCTGGAATGTGAAGTTAAATGGGCCTTAGAAAGCATTACTAACAACAAAGCTAGTGGAGGTGATGGTATCCCAGCTGAGCTATTCAAAGTCTTAGAAGAGGATGCTGTTAAAGTTCTGCACTCCATTTGCCAGCAAATTTGGAAAACGCAACAGTGGCCACAGGATTGGAAAAGGTCAGTATACATTCCAATCCCAAAGAAGGGCAATGCCAAGGAATGTTCAAACTATCGCACAATTGCACTCATATCACACGCTAGCAAGGTCATGCTCAAGATCCTACAAGCTAGGCTTCAACAGTACGTGGATAGAGAACTACCAGAAGTACAAGCTGGGTTTCGAAGAGGTAGAGGAACGAGAGATCATATTGCCAACATTCGCTGGATTATGGAGAAAGCAAGAGAGTACCAGAAAAACATCTACTTCTGCTTCATTGACTATGCTAAAGCCTTTGACTGTGTGGATCACAACAAACTATGGCAGGTCCTTAAAGAGATGGGAGTACCAGACCACCTCACATGTCTCTTGAGAAACCTGTATAAGGGCCAAGAAGCGACAGTTAGAACCGGATACGGAACAACTGATTGGTTCAGCATAGGAAAAGGAGTACGACAAGGATGTATATTGTCGCCTTGCTTATTTAATATATATGCAGAGTACATCATGCGAAATGCTGGCCTGGATGAATCACAAGCGGGAATTAAGATTGCTGGGGAAAAGATCAACAACCTCAGATATGCAGATGATACCACTCTAATGGCTGAAAGTGAAAAGGATCTAAAGAGCCTCTTGCTCAGAGTAAAAGAGGAGAGCGCAAAAGTGGGCTTGAAGCTCAACATCAAAAAAACTAAGATCATGGCATCCGGCCCCATCACTCCTTGGCAAATAGAAGGGGAAGTCGTGGAAGTAGTGACAGTCTTCACGTTCCTGGGATCCCAAATCACCACAGACTGTGACTGCAGCCATGAAATTAAAAGACGCCTGCTCCTTGGGAGGAAAGCGATGGTGAATCTAAACAGCATGATAAAAAGTAGAGACATCACCCTGCCAACAAAAATCCGCATGGTCAAAGCAATGGTATTCCCAGTAGTCATGTATGGCTGCGAGAGTTGGACTATAAGGAAGGCCGAGCGCCGAAGAATAGATTCTTTTGAACTATGGTGCTGGAGAAGACTCTTGAGAGTCCCTTGGACTGCAAGAAGATCAAATCAGTCAATCCTAAAAGAAATCAACCCTGACTGTTCCCTGGAAGGCCAGATAATGAAACTGAAGCTCAAATACTTTGGCCACCAAATGAGAAGGGAGCACTCCCTGAAGAAGACCCTGATGCTGGGAAAGATTGAAGGTCAAAGAAGACGAGGATGGCAAAGGATGAGATGGTTAGACAGTGTCATAGATGCAACGAACATGAAACTGAGCAAACTTCAGAGGACAGCGGAAGACAGGAGGGCCTGGCGGGAAGAGTCGGACTCGACTGTGCGACTGAACAACAAAGTACATGAGAGTGAAAAATGGTTCATGAGCTTATTGATTAAAGATCCACTGATATTAAATATGCAGCCAATAGTACAGTAGACTCACTGTAAAAGCAGGATTGCTAATAACCCTTGGTACCTCATCATAGTGTATGTGCTTTGTTTATTCTTCTGAATCAAATAAATTCCTTAATATTCTGCAGATATTAGCATCTGTGATGTGAATATAACCTCAATTATGAATATAGCACATAAGTATAAAATTATTATATTTCCATAAATAAACTGCAAATTCTAGTATCTCCTGACTAGTACACACATATAGAATCTACCGCTTTGATTTTTAAAAGGAGTCGGATGATAACGTCTCTCACTCATCATACCCAGTAATAAGTGGCAGCCTTATTCCACAAGGGCTTTTATATAATTTCTTAATCTGCTGTGTTGACAGAAGTTAATGTTTTGCTGTCTAAGACAGGACAATAATTTGGACAGATGAACATCTGCACAATGTAAGTCTTTGAGTTTCCTCTGAAGGAGAAGAATGAGGTCATTCTAGTGCAGTTCAGTCTTCCCTTTCTGTGCTCAGAACCATGGCACCACCACCTCCTTGTCAACAGTCTCGAAGGGGTAGGGGGTTGATAGGAAAGAATCAAGAAGAACAAAACATGAAGAACAAGGCGAAGGAAAAGAATGGAGTGATTTCTGTTCAGACAATAAAGCCATAGATTTGTAACCATTTGATTTAATATCCTTAATACGATGATACATGGGATTTCATCTGGAAATCCCTGTGGCTAGAGATATGATGTGATAAAGTCATATTTGTTTATGGATTTGCAGAAAAACCTAATCTGTCTCCAGTTAACCCATTCTTTCTAAACCATGTTGTTTTCATGCAGTAAATATCTCAGTAATACCCCATTTCCATTTGGAACTGAAGGAATACGTTTCTTTGTTTCTTGTGCAGCCTTTTTAAAGTATTGGAAATATTTTTTTCTTCAGAGCACTAGACACTAAAACAATGCACATTATGAACCAAGTACAACATTGTTATACATCATATTAAATAGATGTAGACAAAATATTGCAGTGAAAGTATACAACACATATATTTTGCTTCTTAAAACTATAAATATGACAGTGAAAATAGTGAACTGGTTTTTTGAATAATGCCTTACTAAACTATTCCATCATAATAAACCTTATGGCCTTTCTTCTCAAGTCAAGTAAACTAAGGGTCAAACTAGCTGTGTTTTTGGGAGATTCATAATTGCCTCTTTCATGGTACTTTTAAATGTTAAAAGCAACTAGAGTAGGCCCCCCAGAATGAATTAGGATCATGGCATGGGGATACTGGCTTTAAATGTTTTCCTGATCCCATTTCCTCGCCCATGCTGTTTGCTCACAGAGGTAAATATGCAAGCGTTGGTATGTCTCCCCCTCCTCAGCCCCAAAGGAACTCCATGGAGCTGCTGGAGAGCAAGAAAACAATGAACAAAAAAGTTTTTACATACTTCTTCCGGGTGCCCAGGCCCATAGCCACTGGGGGGGGGGGGCTGACAACAGCAACTCCCCACCCCAAATTTGCCCTGCCCTCCCTCACCAAACAGCTGTGCCTTTTTTGTTTTTATTTTCCTTTCCCCCCCCCCTCTTTGTTTCCCAGTGAGGTGTAAGCCGAGGAGGAAGAGCAAGAGAGGTGGGCCTCTGCAGGCTGGAGCTGGGTGTTCCTGGGAACAAAGCCAAGTGGAGGGGCAAAGTGTCTGGCTGCAGGCACTCCAAGGGGCATGTTGGTACTTACCTTTAAAGCCCTACACAGCCAGGGGCCTGCATATCTTCGAGACCTCCTGTCCCCATATGAGCCCTGTAGAACATTACACTCTACGAACCAGCACCTTCTGGTAGTCTCTGGCCCTAGGGATATTTGACTTGGTTCAACGGGGCCCAGGGCCTTTTTGGCCTCAGTCCCTTCCTGGTGGAATGAGTTACCTTATGAGATCAGGCCCCTGCAGGACCTGTTACAGTTCTTCAGGGCCTGTAAGACGGAGCTCTTCCACTGGGCCTTTAGTTGAGGCAGCGGGCATCCGCTTTGATCTGGCCTCCCCTGCAGTGACCACAGATCCTACTGGAACCACAATATTATCTGTTGAGACGCATTGTTTGTCTTAATGTATTGGTGATTTTATTGATTTTGATGGGTAATTATAATCTGCATTAATTGCAGATCCGTATGTTGGAACCTACACTGAGCCTACAATGTGGAGAGGGCAGGATATAAGTCTAATAAAATAAAATAAAGTACTAAAAGGAATTACAGAATTGCCCATTGGAAACAATGAGAGAGGCTTGAAGGCCCATTGGAGATAATTGGAGCCAGGAATGCCAAATGACTTGCATGGGCTCCATTGAAATACATTGCTGCAAATAAAATGTGGAATGGATTTTTCAGTTTAAGGTCTCTGGGCCCAGACAGACTACTGTGGGACTACAATGGCAGCCCCCAGAGTGAAATGATGGTCCCTAGGAATAGAAACAGTGCTCTGGGACTGGAATGACAGCCCCTTCTTTGTAGAATGATCCTTTGTAGAGACTTTGCACTACATCTTAGCTCATTGAAAATTAAATAAGTAAATATGTGTTCACCACAACTGTACTCATTTGCCTCCCCCCATAAAAAATGTTTGGCTATGGGCCTGCACATGCCCCAATCTGGATGTTACATCTAATATGTGAAAAACTGCAGGAGACCCCAATAGTGGTCTGTAACAGAACAACAACCTATTTTCATATCTCTTTTATCAAGAGAGGATTAAGGAATATTTGTTTCTTTTCAGGATTATTGTCTGAAAACATGCAGAAACCTCTTAGTCTTTTGCAAATAACTGGATTCTGATATATGTAGTCTTGTTTTCATCATCTGCATTCCGTTCTTGTACGTTCAATTTTGTTCCATTTTCATGAGATTCGTGACACGTCTCAATGTTTGATGTTCCCCACAAAACTAGATGTTGGATACCATGGCTTGGATTCCATGTTTGGTTCCCCTCACACTTCTCTCTGGCTGCTGCAGAGGCTGTGGTTCTCAGCTCCTTTACTGCTAGCATTTCTGCATCCAGAAAAGCTCCTTGAAAAACATTGCTCTTGTGTACACAGCAATGCTAGCAGCAGAGGAAGTGAGTGCCGCAACAGAGGAAAGCCTCTGCAACGGTGAGAGAGAAGCCCAAGAGGAACAATGTCATGAGATACAAGTCCTTTTTTTAGCATCTCATCTTTCTAAAAGGAAAATAAAATTGTCATATGTATGTATGGAAAATAAAATTGTCATATGTATGTATTTCACTTTTCTAAAACGTTTTTTTGTTTATTGCTTATTACATTAGTTTTAAGCATGTTAAAAAGATATTTCTTTAATTATTTCTTCTTCCAAATATGTGTCTGTCATGTCTCCAACCATCGTGTTGTTTATAATGTTAACCCTGTGCAAGCTGCCAAGCACTACTTTGTGAAAAGGCAGGTTATAAATTTCCTAAATAAATACTTATTCCTTAGATCGTTTTCTGCCCTGACCTGGATAGACCAGGCTAGCCTGATCTTGTCAGATCTCGGAAAATAAGCAAGGTCGGCCCTGCTTAGTATCTGGATGGGAGAGGATGGAGGAGGCAATGGCAAACCACCTCTAAACATCTCTTGCCTTGAAAACCATATGGGGTTACCATAAGTTGACTGTGACTTGACAGCAAAAAAAGGCTGTTTTCTAGATTACTAATTCTGCCTTTGTATTCTGCCTGTCTTATTTTCAGATGAAGATGAATGTGCCAACAATACTGTATGCGGCAATCATGGGTTCTGTGAAAATTCAGCTGGCTCCTATCGTTGCCTTTGTTACCAGGGTTATCAATATCTGCAGGATGGTCAAGGGTGTGTGGGTGAGTTAGACTTTTTTTTTAACACCTCTACCCTTTCCTCCCTGAACAAAAAATCTGTTGAATCCATTCCTTATTATTTTTATTACATGCAATCTGCTCAAAATGAAGTAAGTTTCAAACCTTACTGTGTGGAAATACTATATAGCTATTTAATAAGAACATGTTAAAGTTGAATGTGAACCAGCGTCAAAGAAGCCAAGCCAATTCTTTCATCTTTTTAGAACCTACTGTTTCTGAAAATGTCAGGCCATTCACAAATCTTAAGTTGAAATGGACTGAATTTAATACTTTAGCTTATTTAAATGCAACATCTGTTTAGTCTCTTAGCTGAGTAACGAGAATTTTGCAGAACCTACAGGAAATATAGTCTGGTATGTGGTACAGCCACCTCCTTTGGCAGAGTGTTTGAACAGATTTCAATCCTCTCACTAGTCCCCAGAAAAGATACCTATTATGATAATTTCATAAACATGTCAGTGCTGTTTTTTTCACTTATGATTCCCAGGTATACCGTGAAGCAGTATGCAGGTTCTATATACAAAGCAGTTCACAGTGAAACAAAAATTCACAGTGTCTTCTGAATGGTACAAGTAATCATTGCAAATTGCAAAAGGGAATAAAAAGTGTTCATTCAAGAACCCATTTGGAACATTTACTGATAACTGTGAATGGAACAGAAAGACTAATTAAAAGTATACGCAGAATTTACAATATATGTTCCAAAATGTATGATCCAGATTTGAAGGTTTACCTTAAGTTTTGCAGCCCATATTTGGAGACAGATGAAAATTGCATGTGGTGTTGGGGTGAAGATTATGTGTTCAGACATATCCACAAAGCAAGCACCTTATAAGTGTTATCATACAGCTGTTCCAACTGGCCCTCATGGGAGCCATAAGATTTAAATTGGTCCAGAGTTCTTTTCTTCTAGAGGGTATACCTTAAAATTCCTGAGTGGAAAATGCTATACTTCCAATGGCTTGAATTTGTAGAACCGTAAGTAAAGTTCTGCTAGCAGAAGTGATTTTTGCTGCCTCCCCTTTCTTGATGCAGCTCCTGTGGCCAGCGTTAAATCAAGATATTTTGTCACCTCAAGCAAGATATAATCTAGCCCTCCTAATTAGTTCCTGAGCCACACAACATGCGTTCACGTTTCAATTTAATCCGAGATCCATTTGTTTTTGGGGTTTTTTAATATTACAAAGGTGCTGCAATGTGCTTTGAACATTTCTTGGGAACCTGGTACATAAATGCCTTGAATTTGCAGGACTGTTTCCTTCCATATGTCTCTGTGCATCAGGCAGCCATCTATTGGCTATCTTGCCACTTAGGGTGGTCCATCTGGCATTGACCAGAGCTCAGGGTAGGGGTGTGTGGGGGGGAATTCACCTTTTTGGGGATTCAAGTATAATGAAGCCATTTTTTTCAGTATTCCCAAATATACTTGAATGCCAATACTGGTAATGTATTGATATCTGGAAATATTTGGAAATCCCATTTTTTTTTTGGCTCCATTATATCCTATGAGGCCATTGTAGTCAATGGCAAAATCTTCTAAGTAGTATTCAGTGGGCTGGTTGGGGGGTGAGGTAGAGGCACTAAATTTGTACTGTAGCTGCTGGAGCCTCTCCTCAAAACAATCCCCAAGTTTGGAAAAGATTGGACCAGCGGGTCCACTTCTAGGGGCATCCAAAGAGGATGGCCCTATTCTCCATTGTTTCCAATGGTGGGGAAAAAGGCAGGCAGATAAAGCAATAGCCCAGCAGTTTCTCCCAGAGAATATCTGTAGTAGAAACTAAGTGAGGTGTGGTGTGGTGTGAGGGGGCATGTTTGCAAGGCCAGCAGCAGAACCAGTGCAATGTGCCCACCAGAACCACCCCCAGGCCCAAACAAAATGAGAAAAGTTTTTAAAAACTTGCCTTAATCAGTCAAGCCAGTGGATGTCTTCAGTCTTCTGTTCTCCAGCAGGCAGGTTCTTGATCTGAAGTAGTCCAAGTTAGGCCCCTGCCACACGGCAGGGAAAACACGGGGCGAAGCGCGGCTTTTAAAAGCCGCGCCAAAAAAGAAACGCCGCAGTGGGATCCCACGGATCCCGTTAGCCGTGCGCCGTTGCTCCCCGACACGATCAGATGCCGGGGAGGAAGAGACAAGTGGGAGGGGGAGGCTGCCGAACTGTGCATGCTCAAGCATGCACAGTACAGCAGGGGGCAGGGATGCGCCGGCGAAAAGACGCGCCAGCGATCCCACGGCCGCATTTGCCGCGGCCCATTCAATTGAACCACCCAGGTAGGTGGTTCTTCTTTGATGCGCATTTTGGGCGGTTGGGACGGATCAGGGACGGCCACAGCATGATTGCCAGATGTTGCTGTGTGATCGCGCCCGTTTGATGCGGCCCCGATCCGTCCGTCTCCCGGCCCAAAACGCCTCGTGTGAACAGGGCCTTAGTCTCTCAAGCAGCAGTAGGAAAGTCAGGCTCAGAGCAGTAGCTGAAGTAGAAGCCAGCCACACAATCTCCAACCAAAGCTCTCTCAGCAGGAGTGGAGTCAGGAATGGAGTCAGCCAGCCAGAGACATCTGCTTTTATGCTCTCTGGCCATACACAGAAGAATTTCCAAAAAGAACAAATTTCTGTGATTGGCCAAAGAGCAGTGTGCCCACCCTTACCTGTAATCCTATTGGCCAGTGCTCCTCCCCCCTCCTGTCCCTGGGAAACCAAGCTAGGAGTTGGGCTTCAAGTTTGATGCCAGCAGCAACAGCAGCCATTTGCAAATGCATTGCAGTGATTGGCTGTGTGTAAGGTCCCTCTTTCCCCTCCTTCCTGGAAAGCAGAGCAAAGGGCAGGAAAGAGACAGAAACAGCAGGAAAGAGAAGGTAAGTGCAGCCTTTTAAAGTTTAACCCCCATAGCCTGTATTTGGCAATGCCGAATAATGCCAAATAAAAGCTGAATAGTTTTGGCTTTTATTCGGCATTCTATATTCAGCAGCCAAATCAAATTATAGATTCTGATTCAGCTTGCTGGATACCCAAAAATGATGAAAAGGCATTTTTCAGGGGGTTTTCCAGTTCGGCTTTAGCGAATGCTCAGGCCTTTTCCATTGTGGCTTTGGCTTTGTGGAGTGGGCTCCCTGAAGAGGTAAGGGGGGGCACCTCCTTGGAGATCTTCAGGAGGTGCTTCAAGGCCTGCCTATTTGCCAGGGCTTTTGAGGGGGTTTGAATTGCAGGCATCTTTTTAAGGGGGAGGGACTTGGGGCTTGTTATTTTATCTTTGGTTTTAGCTGGGGATGTTTTAACTATTATTTGTTCTAAGCTGTCTTGAACCAAGAAGAAAGGTGGTATATAAATGTTTTAATAAATAAATAAATTTTAGAAATACTTAAACACATAAATACAAAAAATATATGAGGCTAAATGTGGCCATGGCTAAGCTATATATCTTGAATTCTGACTTAGATTGCTATATCATGTGCCTTCCAACTGGCTCTGGGGATCCTTTATGGATGAACAGAAATTGCAAACCGGGACTTCCCCCTCCACTTCCAGCTTCTTAGCTGCTACACTTTGCCCATAAGCTAAGATACAGAGGATCTTTAGGTTGGTTTTTATTGATCTTCAACTCTCCAAAACTTACAGCAAACTGACTGTGAAACTAAAGGACTTTCAAACATAGTATTTAATATGAAAAAGTCAGAATTTGTAGTGGGCTAGTCTACAGCAAGCATTAAGCAGTACTTTGGCATTAGGCCACTGATGGGCAAGTTTACAAGCATCTGAAATCCTGGGTTCAGGCCATTTTATGAAGCTGAAGACCAAAGGTCTTCCCCATCTTTGAACAGCTCCATCCAAGGCACGTGTGGCTTGCACAAGCATTTGTTAGAGAGAGCAAGAGAGAGCTCCTTTTCATTAAAACATCCCACTGCAGTAACAAAACCATAGTTTCAGTCCCTTGGATTATTAGAGTAGTGGCAGTCATGCACTAGAGTGAACCACCCTCTACTAATTAAAACACCAGTGGCCAATTAAACTGGGAATTTCAGGAAGGATTGCATTTCTTCCTGAAATCTTGCAAGGGTAGTCTGACCAGTTCCCTCCAGTAAATGTTCAGGAACAAAGAGACTGCCTGTGTGCGACAAAGAGGGTTGAATAAATATTAAGTTCTATTTCTTTCTTTGAACATGTGAATCCTTCTTCCTATGAGCTGGCTCACAATCAAAACCCCATTTAAAAATAATAATTACTATACCTAAAATCAACCTGTAGGCGAAAAGCTACAACCATAGCTTTGAATCAGGAAAAAAAACGGTTTACCAAAAATCTTAAAAATAAAAACTGCTCACCCTATACTATACAGATTGTCCATTTGTTTTAACAACAGGCTAGTTTGAGGACTAAACCAAAGGCCTGCTGAAAAAGAGAGGCCTTGCGCCATTTTCAAAATCTCCTCAGTCTCTCCAGAAGGCTGTTCAGCAGTGTGGGAGCTGCTATGGAAAAGTCTGTTGATCAAATTGAAACCAAATGTACATCTTAAAAGGAAATCAGAAGAAGGTGTTGAGCCATTCTAAGGCAGAATGCCAAAACACATATACCCAGTAAGGCTGAATGCTTCTGCAAGAGTTTGTTCTGAAAATGGAGTTTTGTACACTGTAAAATGGCAATTGTCATGTGACACAAACTTGGGATAAGTACATACAGTGCCTGCTGAAGTCAGCGAATGAGGGCCAAACTATATATGTGGCTGCAGTTCTGTGACTGGAACTCATCATATGGTGTTTTGATCCGAAAAAGCAGCCAAAAGAAGAGATATGGATTCGGCCACCCATATCATTTCCCTGGTTGAAAATGGCCCCTGGGCTGCTTTTAGCTATTGCTTTAAAAATGTAGTACAGTATTAGTTCCTGTCTATTTCACTTGAAGAGAGGAGGACACTCTTGAGATGTTTGGGTACTCTCCTCCCCATGATTCCTGGAGGCAGGAAGTAGGTTGTTCTTTTCCATTTCCAGTGGGAAAGGAATACCCGCCACCTTCAGGGCAGGGCTTCTCGAGATCTCTGCAAAATTCCTTTCTTGAGCTCCCAGGTTGCTCTTTTCCTTTATACTTCTATACCTTGCCTTCTAACTCTAAGCTATCAAAGAAGAAGAAGCTTCTCCCTTCCTCTGCTTTTTTGTTTGTTTAATTATTTATTTATTTATATTTATTCAGGTATTTCTACCCCGCCCTACCCCGCAAGGCGGGCTCAGGGCGGCTTACAAAGGCACAAGCCCGTACATAAAATTCATAAAATCGAATAAAATCACAAAATCACAACCAACATACTATTGATAATAATAAAGTGCTTCAAATTCCAAGATGGTGCCGTTGGCACCTGCAGGGAGCAACCCCTGCCGGCATTAGTTGTAATGATATCGTCCCAGCAGTATAAGTCCAAGCTAATCGGCTGGTCTTGCTGCTGTATAGTTCACCTCGTCGCCGGGCTAACAAGGGCGCTCCAACTTTGATGATCTTTCCGTCGTTGGTGGTGGTGGGAGCGGCAGCCCCTACATAAAAGCCTGGTGGAAGAGCTCCGTCTTGCAGGCCCTGCGGAACTGCAAAAGATCCCGCAGGGCCCTGATCTCCTCCAGGAGCTCATTCCACCAGGTAGGGGCCACCACTGAGAAGGATCTAGCCCTTGTCGCAGCATACCGTACCTCGGGGACCCGGAACCACTAGGCGACTCTGGGTCCCCGACCGAAGTGCTCTTGGGGGTGTATACGGGGAAAGGCGGTCCCTCAGGTAGGTCGGACCCAGGCCATATAGGGCTTTAAAGGTGAGTACCAGCACTTTGAAGCGGATTCGGTATGCTAATGGCAGCCAGTGCAGCGCCTTCAACCCAGGCTTGATGTGCTCCCACCTGGGGAGGCCCATCAGCAGCCTAGCTGCCGCATTCTGCACCAGCTGCAGCCTCCGGATCAGCGACAAAGGCAGCCCCATGTAGAGAGCGTTACAGTAGTCTAGCCTTGAGGTGACCGTCGCATGGATCACTGTAGCCAGATCTTTGCGGTCGAGGAAAGGAGCCAACTGCTGAGCCTGCCTCAGATGGTAAAATGCAGACCTGGCAGTGGCTGCTACCTGGGCCTCCATTGTTAAGGAGGAATCCAGGAGCACTCCCAAACTCCTAACCTCCGACGCAGGCACCAAAGGTACCCCATCGAAGGTCGGGAGAGGGAGCCCTAGCCCCGAACCGTTCCGACTCAGGCCCAGGACCTCCGTCTTTGCTGGGTTCAGTTTCAGCCGGCTCAGCCTGAGCCACTCAGCCACAGCCTGTAATCCCTGTTGAAGATCTTCAGGGTCGGAGCCCGACCGGCCACCCAACATCAGATAGAGCTGGGTGTCATCTGCATACTAATGACAGCCCAGCCCATACCTCCTGGCAATCTGGGCAAGAGGGCGCATGTAGATGTTGAAAAGCATCGGGGAAAGCACTGCCCCCTGAGGAACACCACATTCAAGTGGGTGCCTCTGGGACTGCTGTTCCCCGATTTCCACTCTCTGTCCCCGACCTTGGAGAAAAGAGGCAAGCCATTGAAGGGCGAGTCCCTGAATCCCCACGTCGGCAAGGCGGTGGGTCAGCAACTGGTGGTCGACCGTGTCGAACGCAGCCGACAGATCCAACAACACCAGCGCCACCACACCCCCTTGATCCAGATGCCTCCGGAGGTCGTCAGTAAGGGCGACCAACGCCGTCTCCGTCCCATAACCAGGGCGAAAGCCGGACTGAAGTGGATCTAGGACAGAAGCGTCGTCCAGAAAGCCCTGGAGCTACGTCTCCACCGCCCTCTCAATCAATTTGCCCAAATAGGGCAAATTAGAATTGTTTCAGCTCTGCTATTGCCAGGGGCTCCTTTAATTGCAGCAATGTCCTCTGGGAGCCCATTGGCAGAAGCCTTGGATGCAGCAGCATACTCGTCTGGAGAGATGGAGCGAGTCATTCCCTGGAAGAAGGGCTGGAAGATGATTCTGGCACAAGCATCCCATGACACCTCCCTGCCTTCCTCCTGAGAAAGAGCCACTTGCTCAGGCGGAACACAAACAGCCATGGAGCTTTTGATGCAAAAAGTCAAGCATACCTAAAAGAAGCCTGCAGGTGGCAAAGGGAGCTTGCCAAGGCTGTAAATAATGAGGAGCAAATGTTTTCTGCAGTGGGATAGTGGTGGTAAGGAGGCAGGAACCCCCTGCGATTCCACAGAATGGAGGAATGTCTTCTCTGTGCCCTCAGGCTTACAGGTTTGAATGGAGCTATTAGTTAATCAGCAGTCAGCTTCTTGATCCACAAGCAAAAGACCTCAGTGGACAGCCCACTCTCTCTCCCCCACCCAGTTCCCCCAGAATTCTTCCCAAATGATGGTGTCACAGCTCAGGTGGGGTGTCACCTGATGCTGCCACCACTCTGGATTTAGGTTCCCTTGAGAAGGCCCAGAGCACCCTCCCAAGACCTTCAGACCTCCCTTGCCCAAATAACAGGCAGAGGACCAGGCAGAGTGAACAATGAAAATAGTTTATTTTATAAGAGGTCAAACAAACAAGGTGCAAAATAACAACAGTAAGTGGGTGGAAAAAAAAGAAATCAAATGCCCTAACGCGTCTAAATATATACTGTCCCTAGCTCAGTATTCCAAGTGGCACTAGACTACTCACCCTTCCCTCAGGATGAGGGACTCTTCCCCGCAGCAGCCTCTCCTGGCCCTGTTTCCTGGGAAGAAGAACAGCTTTTCCTGCTGCACCAGATCTTTTATTCCAAGCCCTCCTCTTTTCCTATTGGCCAGTTTTGGCTCCAAAACCTCTCAGGGGCTTCTGGGAGTTGTAGGCCCAGCCTCACCTACTGCTAGCCAGGCTCCCTGGGCCTAGTAGGCCTCTGGTGGCACAGCCCAGATCATGACGGATGGGCTCTGCAAAGAGATGCAAAACATTTTGTCTGTAGCCTCTGTGATCCTTCAAAGACTGCTAGAAAGCACTCCATGGGCCACCCTTGCACAAAGTCACCCTGTTTTTCTCAGAAACAAGAGGAGGATTCCTCCACCATCTTTTTCAGGGACTCAGACAAGAACTCAGACAGGGAGCAAGGGAATTGCCAGATAAGGATACACACCACCAAGTGCAACAGTCTTAACAGTTTTTTTCAGTGGAAGTTCTCCCCTCACTTCTCTATAAAGCCTCCACAGTGCTCATGGCCCCGATCCCCAAAGGAACCAAATTCCTGGAGATGTGGAGGTCCTGTGGGTTTGCTAAGGAACTAGCAGCGGTTTCCCCATTTCCCATATTTCTTCACCTCAGAAATGAAAGAGAATTGGGCCATGCTGGTCACCCAGAGGGTCAGTACTGGCTATTGCTGAAGGCTATACTCCTTGTCTTCAAAGGCCAAGAGGCTACTCCAAGTCCCTATGATGGATGCCTGGCCTAGAGGGCAGGGGCTCTCTGAAGGACACCACTTACCACAGCAGTGATGCTGTGCTCTGTGGATCTTGTAAAGTAACGGATTTATTTGTAAAGCTTTCAGCTGTCACTTCTATCACAGCCAGGGCCTCTGTCCATTGCTTAAGAAAAATGTTCAGTGAATATCCAACTTGAGTAACCATTTGTCAGCTTATCTCCAGAAGCTAGAAAAAGCAGTCTCTTTCAGATGCCAGCCTGGATTCCATGAAGTTTTCATCCAAAGCCATGGCTTCTGCAGTTACAGCTCACAGGACACTGTAGTTCAAGGCCTGGACCACCAATGCATACCACCAATGCTAATGTAATAGTTGACCTTTTCTAGACTTTTTGGCAAAAACCTTGACAAGATCCTAGTGAAGACAAAGAACAAGAAGAAGCCATGTCTTTCTCAAGTAAGAGAGAAGACTGAAAATCCAAGCAATATGATTGCAGGTCCTTTCATTCACACTGTTCCTTACCCAGATTTTGTAGTCATTACAAGTCTTTCTGGTTCAAATCCAGACAAGGATACAGGGCATCCAGTATACCCCATTCTGCCAGCCCAAACCCCACCCCAGTTAAGTCAAACAAGCATTATCCTGGTACTCTTTGGATCATAGATGAGCTTTATATATCTATATTAAGTGCTCTAGGACTTTCAGGAAGTTGGACTGTCTGTTTATAGTCTTTCATCCTGTGAGCAAAGGCAGAAGTCTTCCAAATCTAATTTTAGCAGGTGGACAAGGGAATATATAGCACTAGTGCATTGCTGTCATGGGCTGCGAATATCAGAGGGATAGGAGAGCGGTGGCACAGTGGGTATATCCCACTGTCTTAACATCTGAACTGTGTTAGTTCAAGCCCCGCGCTGGTGTGAGCAGCCAGCCTGTTGTCCCCAGCTCATCGTCCACCCAGCGATTCGAAAGCTTTGGCGAGTAAAATGGGAACCACTCCTTAGCGAGGGTGGGCACGCCAACCTCCCTTCTGGGAGGGCGTTAGCTGACGGTCGGACGCCTGGTCAAGGCTTGTAAAGGCAAAACAGCTTCCCGGCTACGAAAAAGAACGCCTGCAATGGACGTTCCGGCCAGGCGGTGGCAGTGTGGCGATTGACATACGGGTCCTGAGGCCTGGCCAGCAAGCAGCCGTGCGGGAAAATGACGGAGCCAGCCAGAAGACGTCTACACCGGGCAGTGACGGCGCGTGCAATTACAGTCAATATATGTTGTCTTCCCTATCCCCTACGAACATTGTTAGTCCCTTGTCTATATATGGAGTAACTGTACATCGCTTTGAGCCCACTGGGGAAAGCGATTAATAAATGGAAAGTATTATTATTATTATTATTATTACATTCAATCAGGAGTGCAGCTACTTCAGCAACTTTCAGTGTAAATGCCTGTGTTGTCGACATCTGCAAAGCAGCCACTTAGGCATCAGTGTCCACATTCATTTTGTAGGTATGTTATGTGCTGTCAAGTCACTTACAACCCTGTGGATTCAGTCTTGTAAACTGAAGACCATGGCTTCCTTTATTAAGTCATTCCATTGAATGTTGGTATTCCTCTTTGAAAATAATGGTTGAGGAACAAGCAGGCTTCAGGAAGGGCCACTCATTGTGTGGACCACTGTTTTATGCTGGCCTCACTGGTAAGCAAATATGTGCTAGATTCACCCAACTCTCTATTTGCAGCAATTATTGACTTAAGGGCTGTTTTTTACTCTGTATTTCACGCATGGGTTTGGAACAAACTATATGCTGCGCCTCTACCTAGGAGACTGCCGAAATTAATACTGAATATTCTGAAAATTCACTATACGTTAAACAACTCAGGAACTATATCCAACCAAATACTAGTTAAAAGAGGTGTTCATCAGGGCTGTGTTCTTGCACCACACTTGTTCAATTTGTATCTGAATGACTGTCCCATGCTTACAGGACATCTCCACCCACACGCCATGTCTGGAAAATCATCCACTACCTGCTTTGTTTCATGCCAATGACCTCATTTTGCTCTCCAGAACTCAGTTCAGACTGAAGCGCACTATAAACGCATTTATCGCCTATTGAATAGCAAACTTCTAGAAATAAATGAGGATAAATCAAAGATCGTGGTATTCTCAGAATCTATAAAATGATCAAATAAAAGATGGAAAATTGGTGCATATAAACTACAAGTAGTTAACGAATTTAGATACTTGGGAATTGTGTTCCAGTCCAATTTATCAGTATGTGTCAGCACTTCTGAAGGCATACAAGACACTTGTATACTGTATGCATCCCAGATTTGGTTCTTGGGCCCAATATAATTACTTGACCAGGTAGTCTCTTTTTGCAAAATACTTGCTTTACCACCGTGCTTAGCTTCTTCAGTTGTAAGACTTGAATTGGGCCTTCCAAACATTTCAACAATAATTTGGAAAGCCATAGTTAGTTTTAAGTGCAGACTGCTAAATTCTGAGGATCTCCCAGCTTTTACTATATCAGCAGGCCATGAGTGCTGTTGGTCAGAATGGAACAGAGTCGGCTTCCGGTCGAGCTAAGATGGAGGACTGACGCACTTTCACTTTTGTGCGAAGTGGGCGACGGCCGCTTTCGACAGTTTGGGCAGTTATTAGCCCAACGCATCGCTCCCCAGCGAGGGGGGGGGACAAGCAGGCAGCAGCGCCTAAGAGGGAGTGTGAGATTGGCGTGATTCCGCTTCGGAAGAAGCAGAAACAGGCTTTGATCTCCTCCCGCGAAGAAGGCAAGTGCCGAGCAACTCTCCAGCGAACTGCGTTAAAAAATAAATTGAATCAAGCGGATGAGCGGATAAAGAATTAATATTCCCAGAACTCTGATTCCGGCAAAGAAATAGTTGATTGAAGGCTATAAAACAGCAAAAAAGCATTTTGTTTAACATTCCTGCGGTGAGGACGGAGCTGAGCGCGCAGCAGAAAAAACCGAAACTGACGAACAGTATCGCGGGAAGATGTAGGTTGGTGTAACCGGCAAAGTATTCCGAGTAGGTTGAGCAGTGAGAAGATATCCTAGAAGGGTAACAATCAACAGGAAGAAACTCGGACTCTTCAAACTGCAGGACCGGATGTGAGTGTATGCGAACAGACGGGACCTGCAGAACGCCAAACCGACCTACTCTATCCCTAATTACCATAGAGAAGTTGTGCCCGACATTTTGAGGAGGACTTTAACTTAATTTGATTTTTAAAGACCTTTTAGAAGATTTTTGAAAGCGCAAATAGACGCATTTGGACAATCGAAAGCTTATCTTCTAGAAGAAACAACTTGTTGTGTAAGTTTGCGCACCGCAGAGAAATCGCCAAAACGGAGACCAGAAGGGCACCGAAACGAACCAATTCTGACCCTGACGTTCAACCAGTTGTGAGACCAAGGACAGGCTCAACATCAACCCCTAAAATGTCAAAAGAGAGGGAGAAGGATAAGAAAGAATTGTATGCAGCCATGGAATTGATGGAGAAAAGAATGATGGAGGCGATTCAGGCCATGGGTGAGCAGATTGAGAAAAGGTTGGGGGTGCAAGAAAAACATATGGAGCAGCAACTGGAAGAGCAAATGGCAAAGCAAACTCAGATACACTTGAAACAAATTGAAGAAGCCCAGGAGAAAAATGTAGCAGCATTAAAAGAATTGGTTACAACAGAAATTACTTCAATCAAGCAAGAATTAGATGGAGTCAGAAAAGAAATACAGGCTAGTGCAACCAAAACTACAGAGACAGAGGAAAAAATGCAACAATTGGAAGAGAAACAGGATTCTTTGACTCAGCAATTTAGGAGATCTGAAACAATGATGGAGTTCAGAAGAATGCAAACTCATTTGAGATTTAGAGGTATCAAAGAAAAAGAGAATGAAAACATAAGAGAGGAAATGATAAAAGCGATCACTTTGTACTTGGAAGAGGAAGAGGGAACAATGGAAGCAGATTTTGATTTGATATACAGAGTGAACTCCAGAATTGCGGAAAAGAAAAATTTACCAAGGGATGTAATTGTACAATTTGTAACAAGAGCAACAACAGAAGACATCTTTAAGAAACAATTTACCGTCCCGTTCGAAATTGAAGGGAACAAGATCATGGTGATGAGAGAGCTCCCACGAGCAGTATTGCAAGATAGAAAAAGGTATAAACCTCTGGCTGACAAACTGAAGACCTTGAATATCAGATACAGATGGGAGATTCCACAAGGCTTATCCTTTACTTACAAAAGTGGGAGGGTCCAGATCAGATCGGTGACGGACTTATATAAATTTAAGGCAGACAATTTAGATGCCTTTGGAGAAATTTAACTTAAAATTTACAATGGATTACAAATTGTTGTCATGGAATGTGAATGGACTAAATTCACCAAATAAGAGAAAAAGAATCAATCATTGGATACAAAAACAAAACTGTAATGTGATATGCTTGCAAGAAACTCATATTAGAAATTCCGATACTAAATATTTAAAAAATGTCAAATTTGGATTAGAATTTTATTCTTCGGCCTCAAACAAGAAAAAAGGAGTTGTGACATATGTGAAAAAGGATTTACAACCTAAAGAAATTTTTAAAGACTTGGATGGAAGATATGTGGGTGTGGAAGTTTTGATCCAACAGAAAAAGACATTGGTGATCAATCTATACGCACCCAATGGAGCAAAAGAAAAATTCTTTAAGGACTTAACTGAACATCTACAAGGACAAACCTATGAACAAGTCATTTTGGTCGGAGATTTTAACGGAACTGTGGACCGTTTGGATAGAAGATCACAAAAAGGCAACGAAATTAGTGGAAAATTGCCAAAGAACTTTTTTGAAATAGTCAAGCAGGAAAAACTAGAGGATGTATGGAGGAAATGGAACCCGACGCAGAAGGATTTTACTTTTTATTCCAATAGACATTGCTCTTTTTCCAGAATTGATATGATTTGGATGTCAGAAGAATTGTCAATGAAAACACATAAAATTGAAATTTTGCCAAGATGTAATTCCGACCACAACCCTGTTTTGTGGACTTCTATAGAAAGGAACAAATCCTTTCTTTGGAGAATTAATGAAGATTTGTTGGATAAAAAAGATGTAACTGAAATGTTAAAGGAAGAAACAAAGCAATTTTTCCAACAAAATCTGAATAAAGAGACCCCAATTCAGGTGGTGTGGGATGCGTATAAAGCAGTGATGAGAGGGATTCTCATCTCTCAAAATGCGAAGCAAAAGAAGGAAAAATTTCAAAAACAAACAGTAGTGTTGGAAAAAATATCACAAAAAGAAAAAGAATTAAAGAAGAAACCAGGGAAAAAGAAGATTATTCGAGAATTACAGTTGTTGAAAGAACAACTGAATGAAACTTTAAACCAGGAGCTCTATTGGAATTTAAAGAGGCTACAGCAAAAATCTTTTGAAGGGGCAAATAAACCGGGGAAATTTTTAGCGTGGCAACTTAAGGCTAGAAAAGAAAGAAGAATGATAACCAAAATAATAGAAGAAGGAAAAGAATTCGTTGACCCTACTGGCATAAAGAGAAGTTTCTTCAAGTATTATGCTAAATTATTCCAAGCAAATAGAACAGATCTTGAGAAGATTAAAAAATATTTGGACAAGGTTCCGTTACTTAAAATAAGCAACGAATTTCAGGAATTACTGAATGGCCAAATTCAAAAAGAAGAAGTGAGGAAGGCAATTGAAGAAGCGAAGTTGGGGAAGGCGCCAGGACCGGACGGATTTACCGCAAAGTTTTATAAAAAAATGAAAGAAGAAATTGTTCCGGTCATGGAAGCTTTATCCAACGATATACGTGAGAGTAAGAAGGTGCCAGACTCTTGGAAAGAAGCAATTATTTCATTAATACCAAAGGAAGGACAAGAACCAACGAATGTGAAAAACTATAGGCCAATTTCTCTTTTGAATAATGATTACAAGATTTTTGCAAAAATTATTGCAGAGAGGGTGAAAAACTATTTACAAACAGTGATTTCAGAAGACCAAGCTGGTTTTTTACCAAAGAGACAGATCAGAGACAATGTAAGAATAGTAATGGACGCAATTGAATATTATGAGAAACACCCTGAACAAGAAGTAGCTTTTTTATTTATCGATGCCGAAAAGGCATTTGACAATCTTAACTGGAAGTTTATGCTGCAAATGATGGAAAAAATAGAAGTGGGACAACACTTCAGAAATTGCATTGAAGCTATCTATTCTGAACAAAGAGCTAAACTGAATGTAAACAAAGAACTGACAGATAGCTTCAAGGTACAGAAAGGCACCAGACAGGGTTGTCCCCTATCACCGTTATTATTTATCTGGGTGTTGGAGATACTTCTACAAAAAATACAGCAAGATCAAGAGATAACGGGATTGACACACAAAGGACTTAAATACAAATATCGAGCATTTGCTGACGATGTAATGTTCATTGTGCAAAACCCGACAGACAAATTACCGTTACTATTCCAAAAAATAAAGGACTTTGGAGAATTGGCCGGATTTTATGTGAATAAGAATAAGACGAAGCTTATTTGTAAAAATATGACGAAACAAAAACAAATGGAACTGCAAGACCTGGTACAATGTGAAGTAGTAAAAAAGACGAAATATCTTGGTATTGAGTTAACTGCAAGAAATATAGACTTATATAAGAACAATTATGAAAAACTATGGACTAAGTTAACTCAAGACTTTAAGAAATGGGACAAAATGAATTTGTCACTGATGGGAAGAATATCAGTCATAAAAATGAATGTCCTACCACGTTTGATGTTCCTGTTCCAAACAATACCAATACTTAGTAAGACAGATTTGCTACTTAAGTGGCAACAAGAACTATCAAAGTTTGTTTGGGCAGGCAAGAAACCGCGAATCAAGATGAAAATTCTTTGTGATGCCAAAGATAGAGGTGGGTTACAATTACCAAATCTTAGACTATATTATGAAGCGGTCTGTCTAACCTGGATGGAACAGTGGGTGAAATTAGAAAATGATAAGTTACTGGGGTTAGAAGGCCATGATTGTAGATTTGGTTGGCATGCATATTTATGGTATGACAAAACAAAAATGGATAGCTTTTTTAAGCTTCATGTGGTAAGAAAAGCACTATTTGTGGTATGGATGAGGTATAAAAAATACTTTTGTGATGTAAGACCATTGTGGATTGTACCAGTGGAAGTGTTAACATCTTACTCAAGACATAGAGATAAAGATTGGTTGCCATATAAAGATCTAATTAAAAAAGTGGGAACAGAATGGGTAATGAAAAAGCAGAATGAAATTGAATATGAATATGAATGGTTGAAATATATGCAGATTTTTGATCTTTTTAGATCAGATAAAAGAAACTATGGTTTTAGAGAGGAAAAAAATGAAATGGAAAATGTTTGGGAGAGTGGAGGGGGAAAAATATTTCTAAAATGTACAAAGTGTTACTTAAATGGTATACTGAAGATGAGACTGTAAAAGGGCAAATGATAAAATGGGCGATAAATATGAATACGGAAGTGTCTATTGAAACCTGGGAATATTTGTGGAAAAATTCTATTAAGATATCGCCTTGTACCAATGTTAGAGAGAATTGTTATAAAATGATGTATAGGTGGTACATGACTCCGAAAAAAATTGCAAATATGAACCAGAATATGTCAAATAAGTGTTGGAAATGCAAGAGCCATGAAGGCTCATTTTATCATATGTGGTGGACTTGTGAGAAAGCGGTTGACTTTTGGACAAAAGTCCACAAAGAAATGCAAAAAAATCTGAAATGCTCTTTCAAAAAGGCACTGGAAATTCTGCTTTTGGGACTGAAAATGGAAGTAGTCAATACAACTAAAAAGACTTTATTCTGGTACTTAATCACAACAGCGAGAATGATTTATGCACAATTTTGGAAAACAGAGAAAGTGCCAGAAATTGAAGACTGGATACAAAAAGTTCTGTTCATGGCAGAGATGGACAAAATTACGAAGAAGCTGAACAATAAAGAAGACGACGTGTTTTTTCAAGAATGGTGTGACTTTAAAATATATCTGGAAAAGAACTGGGATGTGAAACAAAACTTAATATGTTTAGATCAATATTAAGTCAAATGATGTTATCTTTAGATTGTAACGACAAGAAATTGATATAGTTGATGATATGAAGTAATTTGGAGCAGGGGTGGAAGCATTGCGGGAAGCCAACGGAGGGAGGGGAGGAACTGGGAATGGGGTAGACAATTGATAGAACGAAATGATTTAATTTTATATGTTGTATTCCTGAGAAAATAAAATTTGTTTACCAAAAAAAAAGAATGGAACAGAGTCATGGACATGAGAATGAACCGACTGAGCTTGCAGAAACTAAGTTTAACCAAAGGAAGACAAACAATACTTAAAGAAAAAATGCTTAAACAGAATTGGGATTCCCTCCGAAAAGACACCAAATGGAAATGTTCTCCTTTTCATCTGTGAATCAAGTATCAAACCCAATTTGATCTACCTCATCATTTTAATGTACTGGTGGTTCCAAAATTGAGGAGGTCATATATGATCACACGCTGCAATGCACTTCCAACTGCCCAGATGAAGGGCCATTTCCTAAAGATACCTCCAGATCAGCATCTTTGTGACTGTCCTTTGGCAGTGGTGGATTTACACACCTTTTTCCACTGCCCAAAGTATGCAATAGCCAGAGAAAAAATTCTTAGAAAAGGGTTATCAAAGCTTTTGACCTTTTCTGACACTTCAAGACTAAGAGTACTCTTAAATAGCCTCTGTAAGAATTATATTGTGGACATGGCAAATTTCTGTCATACCATGTGTTTTTAAAAAAAACTTTATTATGATGTCTGTATAATTTACACTCTTAGTTCTCAAATTTAAATTTCATTTTACAGTGGATGGCTTATGGGCTGTTAAACTTGAATAAACTTGAACTTGTATTTCTCTTTTCCTGTTGCCTTCAGCTTTTCCTAGGATTATTATCTTTTTCAATGAGTTTTGTCCTCTCATAATATGACTAGAGTACAATGGCCTCCAGGGAGAGTTCAGGTTTGATCTGATCTAGAACCCGTTTGGTTGTCTTTTTTGGCAGTCCACGGTATCTGTAAAACTTTCCTCCAGCACCACATTTCAATGGAACCAACTTTCTTCCTCTCAGCTTTCTTTATTGCCCAACTTTCATACTCATTCACAGTAATAGGGAATACTATAGTATAAATTATCTTGATTTTGGTTGCCTGCAAAACATCCTTACACTTACACTTTTCTAGTTTCTTCATGGCTGCCCTTCCCAGTCTCAATCTGCTTCTGAATTCTTGGGGGCAGTCTCCCTTTTGGTTGATGATTGAGCCAAGGAATAAAAAGTAACAATTTCAATTTCTTCATCAACCTTAAAGTTGTGTGATTCCTATCAACTTATTTATCTGTTTGTTTGTTTTTTCTTCTTGATGTTCAAGTGCTTTAGCACTTCTGCTTTAATCTTTATCAGTAGTCTTTCAAGTCCACTATTTTCTGCCAGTAATGTAGTGTCATCTGCATATCTCGTATCTCTATGATCCTTTCTAACTCTGTGTCAAGAAACTGGTCTTCTTTAGGAGAGTTTTACTGCCTAAGTGTTAGCTTTCATGACTATAGAAGTCATCATCCCCACCTGCCAGCTTGTTATCAGAATTGTTGCTTAGACTGGCAGAAGCGATTAACTTGCAGCAGCTGAGAACTGTCATCTAAAGTGGTTGACAGCTTTCAATTTAGAGATCTATCCTGGTAACAGCTTTCTATTGGCTAAATGGCTTTTCATTCTGCCCTGAGAACTTCAGCCCTACCAGAAAAAAATCTGCCCCAGAAGCTACAAAATCCTGGCTACGGGCCTGCTCTCAAACATCTCAGAGTGTCCTCTTTTTTTCAAGTGAAAATGTCTTACCATGAAGCTTTCTTTTACTTGAAGTAGAGGAGGACATCCTGGACCCACCTTGCTGTAGTGGGGGCTGTCCTTTCAATGAGACATTTATGAATTATCCATTGTTTGGGAGGATGGCTGCCAGGCCAACATCAGTGCCGACTTTCTTAGTTCCTTTTCATTTTCCTGTTTTGAAAAAAACAGCTTTAGCTGGTCACCATGTTCATCAGTTGAATGCTTTTTTCTGGGTTAAAGGCCAGGGATTCTGGTCTGTGGGAGGTACACTCAACAGTTAGTGGCTGAGCTGCAAAAATCTCCAAACTGCAGGTGGTGGGCACTCCCACCCTACTGGAGTTGGAAAAGAGCAGCCTACATCCTGTCTCCAGGTCTCATGGGAAGAAGAGTACCCAAATGTCTCAGAGTGCCCTTCTCTACCTCAGGTAAAACAAGCTTTCATGTTCAGTATTCCATTTTTCTCTACGAGGTTTAAAAGTAAACTGAATTGGTGACAGGGAAATGGCATGGGAAGGAAAACTAAAGTTCTGCTTTCCAGTACAGTAGCTCTGATCCATACCCCCCCCCCTTCCTATGTAGTGTTTTTTACGGCCAAATAATATATTGAGTACAATTTCTGGCTAAGTTAGCTGGATGGTTCTGGAGATTTAAAAGAAAATGTTCTCTTTCCTTGGTGTAACATATACGCCAAATATAGCTGCAGTATTGATATCTGCAATTTCAGTTCATTTTTAAAATCTGTTTAGCACATGGCCTTACTGCACACAGAAGCAAAAGCAACAGCAGGAAGGTCTGGATTATGTGAAGGTGAAGTGGGAAATTGACGAACCAAATATATATATCACTCAAGGAGATATTTAATCATGACTTCAGCAAGGTTTTAAGTTTATTTGTTAGAGTCACTTAGAGTCGTGTTTCATGGCCAAGGCAAAAGGCCCAGTGCCAATAAGTCACAGAAAGGCCCCTGAGGTCTGGGTTTGACAGGTAGTCAACTATAGTTAAGTCCCAGGCAAGAGGTCCAGGCACCAAGGTCAGGAATCAATGCGGGGTGAGTTCCAAGAGGTGTGGTCAGGTCCAGTTCAGAGGTTGAAGCACAAAGAGTCAGGATGCAAGGCAGGTCCAAGAAGCGTAGTCAAGTCCAGAACAAAGGTCATAGCGCACAAGGAGCCAGGATACAGAGAACAAGTCCAAGAGGCATAGTCAGGTCCAGAATGAAGCTCGAAGCACAAGGAGTCAGAAAGTAAGGCTGATCCAGGGACTTAACGGGTAAAAACAGGGAGCTGGAACAAAATCTGTCGCCAGCAAAGAATTGGCTGTAACTGCTCACTATTTATGGAACTGCAGCAGCCCCTCCCTGTCCAGGTGTTTCTTGTCCAACAGTTTTTCCATGGTTGAGCATTTAACTGCCACATTCACTTCTGCCGTTGCCTCCTTTCCCTATGATGCTCTAGCAGCATAGGGGCAGAGATTTCCTCCTCCTCTGAGGTAGATTGTAATTCCTGGGAAGAATTCGTGCTTGTCCACAGCTCCTGCTGTAAATCTTGGGGAATGCCCCATAACTTGGTGATGGCTCTGGTTGTAAATTTGGGGAGGGTCTGCATCTGTTGACAACCCAGGTATTTTCTTAGTCAACTGAGCTGAGGCATTCCTCACTGCTTCTGAGCCATCATCAGAGTCACCTTCAGCTTGACCTGGCTGTAGGGTTGCCAAGTGAAAAAATTGCTGCAGCGGGGGACTCCCGGCTTGCGGCTTGAGCCGCATGCACGTCACCAGGGAGTGACGTGACGACGCCAGGCACGCTGTCGTCACGTCACTTCCTGGTGACGTGCATGTGGGGGTGGGGTTCCCCCCAGGGGCCGATCCGCCAGCAGCGGGGAACAGGCCTCTGGGGCGGGGGGTTCCCCTGCCCCCCAGGGGGACTTGGCAAGCCTACCTGGCTGAGGCACTGGAGAGGCTGACTGAGCTGAACAGTGAGCCCATGCCACTTAGCATTATAAGTGGCTCTATGCTGGAAGGAACAAGAATTGTGAAAGAATTTCTGGTGTTGGTATATTTTTCCAATGTAATTATCATAACTGGGATTCATCAAAATATGATTTCACTTGATGAAGCCATCTTTAATCAGTGCAATGTTTTAGGTATTCAAAGATACTTTGCTCAACCAAATAGAGATGTGTTCCTGAATTTCACCCTCCTGGTTTAACAGTAAGGCTTCTACCACTGTGTATTTCCAGTGAACTGTGACTGATGCTATATAAGGTGTCACTTATTTTCTTAATTTTTTTCTTTTAAAATGTTGCTTAATAATTTGCCTTCTTTTTTCAGGAATGGAGTTTTCATTTAGTGACAAGTCCAAATATATACAATATGGAGAAAAATAATTAATTTAATATTATAGAGACATTATGGCCACTTCTGCACTGTCATTCTTGTCACTCATTTTTCCCTATTGCTTTGGGTTCCTGCCCCCCTTTTCCACACGTGTTTTGCTCCCTCTGGGACTACTAGAGAGAGAGCAAAACACATTGGGGGGGGGGGACCCTGAAGCAACAGAGACAAACGAGTGACAAAAATGACAGTGCAGAAGTATTTAAACGAGCACTAAGGATCACAACAGAAGCATGCCACTCTAAACACGCTACAGCTACAATAGGAGCCAGCTAGCTTAGATGTCTTTGCTTGCTTGAAGGTGATCTGTGAATTTGGAGTTGTGTGTGGATTCCGTGTTCTCTTCAAAATCCTTCATCCTCTCTTAGAATCATTAAATGACAGGGCTCTATAGGGCAGTGCTATGACTGTTGTAAATGCTTTCAGAGAACTTTGAAAGCATCAGTTATGTTAACTCAGACAGAGGGAAAACATACAAGATGCATGATGGTAAAATTACCTGTTAGTATATTGAAAGATGGGAAATGGAAGGGGAAAACACTGTCGACTTAATCTTGCTTAACAGCTGTGCTAGCCAGTGATGAAAGCAGATGATACTTTCGAACTACCATGTTATACTTGAAATATAATATCAGTGATGAATGTGGATTAAATGTTTTGGAGAACTTTACTCTTATTTGACGTTGCACACTTCCATCATTGTTCATAGCATTACTCTGGAGAAGATAGTTCAGTGCTGTTTTGTGAGCCTGTGGTCGCCTTTATTTTATCACACTGAAAAGGTTCACAACAGAATGGCTACAATGATAGAGCTACACAATACAGGAATTGCAACATTTTTGAAAAGTCAGTCCTTTTAGAGCTGTGCCCTACTTGTGTGAAAGTCACAAGAATGATTCTGTATATCAAATGTTCAAGAAGCAACGGAACTGAGAGTTGCTTCATCCCATGGATGTTAGTTCAACAGTTTAATCCAGTCAGGGTTTTTTTACCAATTTCTAAGAAATAGGGATGGGCCCGAACCGGCTCACGAGCTAAAGTGCAGAATGAATTTTAGCCAGTTTGTGAATTGCAAATTGAAGTTCGTGGCAATTCAACAGGCATGAACTTTCAAGGAGTTTGTGGTGGTTTGTGAATGGATACATTTCCAAACAGACTGTCTCTGCTCAGTCGAAATGTTTACCAAACTTCAAAATGGGGGGGTTGGGGTTGGAACTCTACCGACTGTGTATTTGGTGTATGTAGCTTGCAGGCGGTCCATTCTATACACTTTATTTCCCCAAAAGCACTTTCCTGGTGGCATCTTCTTTGCAGGGGAGGCATAACTTAGATTCCCGAAGTCCAATCTTCACATAACTTGGAGGGCATGTAGAGGAGCATCAGGGGGAGGTTCCTGGCAAGTTTGATAACTCTAGCTTGCACAGCGTCTGTTCTATATACTTCTGAACCTGAGCCTGTCATTTTTCCAGAAAGTACTTTTGTGGCGTCACATAAGAACATAAGAGAAGCCAATGTGGGATCAGGCCAATGGCCCGTCCAGTCCAGCACTCTGTCACACTGTGGCCAAAAATACCAAGTGCCATCAGGAGGTCCAGCAGTGGGGCCAGGACACTAGAAGCCCTCTCACTGTTGCTCCCCCCCCAAGCACCAAGAATACAGTGCATCACTTGCCCCAGACTGAGAGTTCCTATCTGTACCTTGTGGCTAAAGCCACTGATGGACCTCTGCTCCATATATGAGAGCCAGTTAGGTGTAGTGGTTAAGTGTGCGGACTCTAATCTGGGAGAACCGGGTTTGATTCCCCACTCCTCCACTTGCACCTGCTGGGTGACCTTGGGCAAGCCATAGTTCTGATAACAGCTGTCCTTGAAAAAGAGCAGTTTTTGTCTGAGCTCTCTCAGCCCCACCCACCTCACAGGGTGTCTGTTGTGGGGAGGGGAATGGAAAAGGAGTTTTTAAGCCACTCTGAGACTCCCTTGGGTAGTGAAGGGCGGGGTATAAACCCAATCTCTTCTTCTCTTCTTCTCATTCCCTCTTGAAGCCGTCCATGCTTGTAGCCGCCACCACCACCTCCTGTGGCAGTGAATTCCATGTGTTAATCACTCTTTGGGTGAAGTACTTCCTTTTATCTGTTCTAACCCAACCGCTCAGCAATTTCATTGAGCGCCCACGAGTTCTTTTATTGTGAGAAAGGGATAAAAGTACTTCTTTCTCTACCTGCTCTATCCCATGCATAATCTTATAAACCTCGATCATGTCACCCCTTTAGGGGGCCATAACTCGGACCCTGTGTATCCAGTCCTCATTAGACTTGGAGGGCAGGTAGAAGAGAGTCAGCCGGAGATCTCCTGTGAGTTCGGTGCCTCTAGCACATTGGGGGGGCTACCACCTTATGAGCCTCACTGGTTCATTTGGCACCTAAACGTTTGTGATGGTTCGTGGCTCACGAAATGGACATGCCACAAACCGAAACGAACCATATTTCCCCAGTTTTTTTCTGCCCATCCCTATTAAGGAGTACATTCACAGAGATGCAGAGAACACCCAAGACTGAATAGTATCACATAGTTTTTTTTATCAAGTAGACCCTGGCAAACCCAGTTTACTGTAAACGAATACCCCATAACAATGAATATTATGGGCAAATAATGTGTTGCAAGCACATAATTAATATTAGAAGGTATGAATGTGGGAGAGTGTATTCCATCTTTTGTGCACATAATTAATATTAGAAGGTATGAATGTGTGAGAGTGTATTCCATCTTTTGTGTTGTCACACAAGTTGTTTCCAGTGTCCATTCAGTGTTTGAGGTATTCATGATCAAGAAAGCTCCAGAATTACCAAACTGATTTATGGAAATTGCTTCAGCTGACTTCAATGGCTTATTTGTTATATTACTTTTGAGAATAGGTATTTGTGTAGCAAAATGGCAGCAGTACAAAAAGGATAACTTTTCAGCCACTGCTTGTATTTTGTGAGTTTTTAAGAATCTTTATCTTAAGGTATACAATTCATCTTCTGGGAACCTACATCATTAGATGTATTTAAAATAAAAAATACCCTAAATGATAGTTTTCCGCTAAAAATACTGGTATGTGAATCTCAGGGACAATAAATTCCTAAAAAAAACCTGCTGTTAATTAAAAAGATTTTTACTGTTCTTCATTTTCCAGATGTGAATGAATGTGAAATGCTGAGCGGGGTGTGTGGGGAAGCCCTGTGTGAAAATGTAGAAGGCTCCTTCCTGTGTCTGTGTTCCGATGAAAACCAGGAGTATGACCCAATGACTGGACAGTGTCGCCTCCGTTCCTCACCAGGTAACATCCCACTGGCTTCAAATGCAGAAGCTGGATAACACTACATATTTCAGTCTGTCAAAATGTGGAGAACAGGGTGAACATTTAGTCAGTGTGACAATTAAGATTATTTTAATGTATTTTAGTGTATTTACAGGCTTATTTAGTCTCCAGTATATTTTGCTTGTTAATGGCCCCGTTCACATGGAGGATTTGCCGCGCTAAAGGCACGAATGTCAGGTGGATTTTTGGTGTGCGATCACACCGCAACATCTGGGAAGCGTAGCGCACCCATGGCCAACCCGTGGCATCCTGCCGAAGACGCGCAGTAAAAAAGTACCGCGGAAAGTGCACTAGTATCCGGAAAACGCGGGGCAGGGGCGGCCGTCTGATCGCGGGAGCGCTAGTATCCTGTGGCATCTGGCACCCGTCCACATCCTGTCGCAAACCGAATGTTTTTCGTAAGCGCATGCGCACAAACACGTAACTGAAAGCAGTGCTGCTCTGCGGAACTGTGCATATGCACAAACGCAGAACGCTTGTTGCGCCACTTCTTTGCCATGCTCCAGCATCACCGTGTGATCACCAGCTAACAGCCTAAGCACAAAGCCTCAGGGGACCATGTGATCGGGCTACCGCGCTTTATTTTGCTCCGGGGCAAACAGCCACACCTCCCCCCTGCGTTATCTGGCCTGTGTGACCAGGGCCGATATTTTGAAAAACGTTTAATTGATTTTTGTTCCAAATTTGAATGTGATAGAATTTCATGCCCCTTACACTCCAGTTTTATGTGTTAATCGGACCATTTTCCGTATTTATATTACTGCAATTCACATGCTGTTTGTGTGTGCAGGCTTTTTAAAATAGATGTTCATTTCTAGAAGCCTTGGATCACAATCATATGCACACTGACTTGGGAGTAAGTCCTTCTGAACTCAGTGGAATTTATTTCTGAGTAAACATGGCTTAGGAGTTTTCCCTTACAGTGGCTTATTAGGTGTTTGAAATCAGTACACAAAAATAAGCTTGAGAATTATAGTGCAAGTTAAAATAAAGCCCCAAAGACCCCAAACAAGGTTAACATACTTAAGATCCTCTTGGCGTCAGATTGACATCATCTGTTTTGTGCCTCTTACTTCACTCCGGAGAGCCCATCACTTCTGCATAGAGGTATATGGAAAAACCATAAGGCAAGAATGCAAGAGTTGTGTGAGGAAAGAAACCTGTCTGTGATGAAATACCTTCCATCACATATCTCATCACATGTCTACAGTTGTCACCTTCCCATGAGCCGCACCAACAATACTAGTTTTAGTAAGACACAACCCAGTTCCACAGTTATCCACCTATACAGAAGAGTACAGATGTATTCTACTATTTTTTGTTTTGCTACAGAAGACGTGTACTAAAAAGCAAACCTCTTACAAACCAGTCTGTGTATTTAAGAGGCTAATAATATGAAAGAAATCATAAGCATGTAGATCTACATCAGTCTATGTAAACTCTTTTTTAAAGTTTGTCTTTCTCCATTTCCAAACATTCATGACTAAACCTCATTCACAGCTGTGTAAACAGTTCTTTAAAAACTTTTGGACAGATAATGGGAGGAGAAATTTAAATATAAAATAGGATTAAACATTCTCAACAATGAGTGTCAGATTCCATAGGGGTAGCTGCACCCATCTTTTGCAGCAAAAACAACACAAGAGTTCTATCCGCCCTGCTTGGATGTTGCACTCATTTGACTGCATTCTGTGTTTATTTGTATTCCACATAACACTGTGACATGCATAACTGCTGTCTGTGGCATTTCTTGCCCTTCAGCCGCACTTTGTCAAGAATAATTTTGCTTTTCACCTCTCTGTACTCACAATATATATACCTACTCACCTATGTGACCACTTCATGCATCTGACAAAGGGAGTTGCTATGGCACACAAAAGCTTATGCCACATGTGTTGATTTTTAAGGTGCCACTAGACACTGTGTTATGTTTGCAACAAGCAGTTCGCTTCTCCTGCCTTGTAGACTAGTTTCAGGCCTTCCTTCCTTGAAAAATGGTGTAAAAACTGCTGTGGTTTGTGGTGCTACCTAGGGGTTGGTGGGTTTTTGCTCTTCAAGATTCTGGCTCTGGATCATCTGGATGTATGGCCTGTATCCAATGAAAATGTGTTCTTTGGTGGATAAGGTATTGCGCTTTCTCTCACCTTGGGAGAACTGGTTTAGTTCAGCTGTATTTCTCTGACACATTATAGTCATGGTTTGTTTCTTGTCGGGCAATGGCTATTACCACAAAACCGCTGAAGTTTATGAAATTCAGCACATTATGGAAAACTGTAATTATCTGATGAGGAGAGACCACAGACTAGACTAACAAAGATAAAATAGCACTCAGCTGGGTGTTTCCCCCACAGTACACTTATTGACCTTGGCAAAATATCAAAGAAAAAAATGTGTTGTAAGTGTGCTACATTTGAATAAATGTGTCTGCCAGTTCGTATCCACTGAAACAAACATGCATTCTCCTGAAGAATGAAAATGAACATCTAAATGTTGGATAACAGTTAAGTAAAAAATAAACGCCTTAGCTTAGCTGGAAGTATTTTATGTACTACATCAGTAAGATATTTTAGAAGAAGAAGAGATCGGATTTATACCCCGCCCTTCAGAGTGGCTTACAAACTCCTTTCCCTTCCCCTCCCTACAGCATACACCCTGTGAGGTAGGTGGCTCTGAGAGAGCTCTTTCAAGAACTGCCCTTTCATAGACAGTTCTTGTCAGAACTATGGCTAGCCCAAGGTCATCCAGCAGCTGCAAGTGGAGGAGTGGGGAATCAAACCGGATTCTATCAGATTAGAGGCCACACACTTAACCACTACACCAAACTGGCTGTAATGGATGTAAATGCCCCCAAACCTTTGTCATCACAGTATAAGGCAATAAAGTTCCATAAAGTACCTGGTTTGTGCAGACCCATAATTTTCTGGGTGTACCTTACTAGGACTATAAATATATACATTGATAATTTGTATTCTTACCTTTGAGGGAGCCCTATTTTCTGGAATAGTTTTGTTGTGTGTCAGTAAGATTAATGAGATGCTGATTTTGAATTATAAATCAGATGCCTAGAAATGCCATATTCTTTGATCATTCAAGATATACAGCAAGATAGAAGAAGAAGAAGAGATTGGATTTATACCCCACCCTTCACTCAGAGTCTTAGAGCGGCTTACAAACTCCTTTCCCTTCCTCTCCCCACAGCAGAGTTCATGCACTCCAACCAGTTACATTCCTGTCCTACATTTTCTTTTGCAAATTCTTAATTTAAATTACATCAGTACTAATGTTAACCACAGTTAGTGTTAACCAAGTTTCTACTTAATCAGGATTTGATGCAAGCCAGAGTTATGGAGCAACTGCAGGTTAAGAATAGCCACTTCTGATCCTTGTACTCAGGCCCATAGCCAGGAAGTTTTTGGTGGTGGGGCACTGGGGAGGCATGACGTCACTTTCAACATCAAAGAAATAATTTAAAAATCAAGTAAAAGTGCCAGAGGATGAGAAGAGCCCTCTCCTTTCCATCTCCCCTTTGCCTGACTTGGATAGCTCCCCTCCCTCCACCAGAAACCTCATGCAACAGGCTCAGCCAAGCCGCCCTTGGCGTCCCTCTGCAACGCGCTGCTTCGACTGGCTGCCACTGCACTGGGCGCTGCCAGGCTCCCTCAGGCCTCCTCCACCCCTGACACTGCCAATACCACCACTGCACCAGTCAGCCAAGCCAGGCAGTCAGGCTCATTGCTCCAAGGAAGCACCAGAAGTAGGAGCCAGGCTGTGGCGACGTCAGCAGGTGGCGGCGCAGCATCACACGGATTCATGATGTGGGCTGGCACAGCTGTGGCATAGTGGGCTTGGCGGGCAAAAAACAACAAAGTGAGGATGGAGCCAGGGTGGTGGGCAGGTGGGGGGCAGATTGGGGGGGGAGCTTAGCCTCAGGGAGCCCCACCATGGCAGTGGGCTTGCTTGTACTCCAACCCACCCCACTCAGCCAGAGAAAGAAAGAGATAGATCAGGGTAGGCGTACAAGCTGTGTGGATGGGGAACTGTCTGCTCTTTTCCATTTACAGGCAGGTGGTGGCAGGCCAGGCAAAGAAGTAATCACCACAGGTCCAGGCAGGCAAAGAGTTGCAACTTCTCCATGGGCCAGTTGGGCACAGATTCCAGCAGCAGCAGTGGAAGAGCACTCAGGGGAAGAGGCCAAACCAGGAGGGAGGGGATCAGCAGTAGAGAAATGGTTGGCGGTCACCTACTCTTCCTTCCTCCTTTGTGGGGGTGTGGAATGAAAAAGCTGAGCAGGTGAAGATACCAAACGGGGGAGGCAGGCTGGGCATTGGGGAGAGCTGCCATGACCCCAGGCAGACAAGGAGCAACTATTACCCCATTAACCAGTTGGGCATGGTGCCTGTTGAATGAGCTGGTATGGGGCAGGGCTGGGCATGAGGAGCTGGCAGTGGAAGAGCCCAGCAGAGAAAGAAGTGGCAGCTGGTCACCCGTTTTCCCTCCCTCTCTCCCTTGTGGGGTAGGAGATTTCTTCCTCCTAAAGCAAAATATCAGTGTTTGAGTTAAGCTTTTGAAATCCTTCTCGAGGTGCCTTGAAAAAATAGGATTGCTAACAACCAGCCCCTGCTCCTATGTCTTTAAGGGCAACTTGATCTTCTTCGTGGTCTCTGTGCTTCACACCAATGGGATCTAGTGCGCCTGCGCTGGATCTGCCGGTGCCTAGCAAGCTCTCTTAAAAGGATTTTCGTGCCTGGCCCAACTGAGCATGCTCAGGAGCCCCAGTGAGCATGCCCAGAAGGGCAGGCACGGACATCCCGCCAGTTCTTTCCTTTCCGCCGCGCTGAGCAGACCTTTCTTCGAGAGGTCTGGCCGGATCGCTGCTTTTGGATCACTTTTTAGTGACTAGCTCTCATTTTTGCCTCAGTTTTTTGTTCAGTTTCTCTTTCTTTTTCTGTGTTTAAAAAAAAAAAAGGGGGAGACTTTTTATTTTTCGTCGTCTGAGGTAAATTACCTCAGGCCTTCGGGCCGCTGCCCCCCCCCCTTGTCGCTGTCGTCTTCTCCTCAGTCTATGGAGAAGAAGACGAAAAAATTCGAAGAAGTGGGGATTTTTTCAATCGTTGCCGTACTTGTGGAAGTAAATTGGCTCCTCCAGATGGCCACAAGTACTGTATTTTCTGTCTTGGGGAGACTCACAATCCAGACTCCTGTGAACATTGTGCGCAGTTTTCAAAACAAACTCGGAAGAACAGAGCGGCACGTTTAAGAGTTTTCCTCTTGGAGAAGGCACTCCAACTGATGGCTGACCCGCCGGTT
>NW_015168101.1:176465-176591 GCF_001447785.1 Gekko japonicus
TTACTACGTTTGTACCCTCCAGTCAAAGCTCCAGCGGCTTTATGGGACCTTCCCTTGCTCTTGCGCCAGCTGACGATACGGCCCTTCGAACCCCTCGCCACCTGTCAGCCAAAGCTCCTGCTTGGA
>NW_015168101.1:176985-198567 GCF_001447785.1 Gekko japonicus
GGCCCGGTACGGGCTCATTCCACCAGGGCTGTCGCTACATCCACTGCTTTCCTGAAGGGAGTACAGCTGCAAGACATTTGCAGAGCCGCAACCTGGGCCACGCCTAATACCTTCATCAGGCACTACGCCTTAGACGTCCGCCAGTCCACCAGTGACAGTCTGGGACGTCAGGTTTTATCATCGGCTAAGCAGTAAACACCTGACAGCACCCACTTCCAGGTTGGCTACTGCTCGCTAATCTCCCATTGGTGTGAAGCACAGAGACCACGAAGAAGATAAACAGGTTGCTTACCAGTAACTGGTGATCTTCGAGTGGTCATCTGTGCATTCACACCACCCGCCCTCCTGCCCCGCTGCTGTCTTCTTCTACTTGTTTTGTTAGGAGATTGATGCGCGGCGGTTGGTAGGAACTGGTGGGATGTCCGTGCCTGCCCTTCTGGGCATGCTCACTGGGGCTCCTGAGCATGCTCAGTTGGGCCAGGCACGAAAATCCTTTTAAGAGAGCTTGCTAGGCACCGGCAGATCCAGCGCAGGCGCACTAGATCCCATTGGTGTGAATGCACAGATGACCACTCGAAGATCACCAGTTACTGGTAAGCAACCTGTTTTTCTGCAGACACTGTTGCTGATTTCCACGTTGTAAAAACTCTTTGTCCGCTTTGTACAAATCAGTCTCTTATTAGGACAGGTTTTTTCCTCACCTGTGGGCAGCTCTTCCAGCAAATCAACAATAAAAGAGTTTAGTGCACATTTGGAAAGGTGAACAGAAATAATGTCCCCAGGTCCACTCTCACTACTGCGTTAAACTCACAGGTAGCTTTACATAAAGCAAGCCAGAACTTCTCTCTCTCTCTCTCTCTCTCTCTCTCAAACCACAGTTTGTACACTGGAGATAATAACACTGATCTACTTTACAGGTTTGCTGTAAGGATTACTAGACAATGGCCTGTATCCAACTACAGTAATAAGAAAGTGGAGTGGAGAATCATTGCTGCACTCTCTTAAAGTAGATTCTCAGAAACAGCTTTGTGGGGATCTGCAAAGGAGGGGCAAATTGGTGGAAATCAGCACAGCCTTATATTTGAGTACTGACACTTTTAAGAAACAAATCAGAAGTGAGAACTTGCAATCCTACATTTTTGTCTCATTCTCTTAATCAAGGTTTACAGATCACTCAGCATTAAATCCATAGAAATTGCTTCCGGGCAGTTATTATAGTGACTTGTATACCTGAGATTGTGAGGGTTTATTTCTGAATGTTTCATTGTTTTTCATGTATGATGTAGTATCTTTCATTGGTTATGTTTAGACGTAACAGTAGACACCAAGGAACCAGCAGATGAGAAGAAGGAATGTTACTACAATTTAAATGATGCTAATTTCTGTGATAATGTCCTAACATCCAATGTGACCAAACAAGAATGCTGCTGTACTTTGGGTGCTGGCTGGGGTGACAACTGTGAAATATTTCCATGTCCTGTGCTTGGAAGTGGTAAGCATCAATTCTCCATTCTCTGGTAGTTTTCAATAGTATGGGGTCAGTGGCTGCAATAGGCTGCACAGTAACTGAAGTGAGGAAGGGGAATTGGGCAGAAATAGCTCCCTTTCATCTGCTGTGTTCATGAAGGAGCAAGGTAGGGCAGTGTAACTGATGGGTCTTCTTCCCAGATCCTCTCAGTCGAAGGCTTTCAAAGCTAAGGAAAGTAGGAAGTACCCTCTTGAGTGAGCACCTTCTACTCTTGCATCTATAGGATCCAGCACTTTATATTTACTTCCCTGCCTATTTTGGACAGTTCTTTATTTAAAATATATTACACTTCTCTCCTAATAATCTGGATATTTGCCAGCCTATCGTTCTATAGCTGCTCAGTTTATTAGAACGAAAATGTGTGTGTATGTTAATTTCTGATTGTGCTATATATTGTATAAACTGTAATTCTACCTGTCCAGCATTGCTTGAAAATGAAATGTTGATTAGAAGAGCACAAATATGAGGAATACAAGTAATAAATACCAGTAATAAAGTGTTGGTTAAATTAATAACGTCTTTATATACAGAAGCATCCCAGATTTTTCTCAGTCATGTAGTCTTACGCATGTACTCATGGCATGTAACCAGCATTGTTTTCTTTTGATGATGCTGGAACTTTTCCAGCTGGAATTGTTGCAGGCAATGTCCACATGCAGCCAGACTGAGACTTCTCATGCACATATGCACAAATGTTTTGAAGAGACCCAGAGTTGAAGCTCGGTGTGTGGATTTCTTGTGGCTTTCCCCCATTTCTAGCTACGGTACACCACACAGGAAAAAAGTGCCAGCTCTTCAGATCCCAAGAGAGGGTTTTTTCAAAGAAAAGTAATTTCTTGTTCACATTCTTACCTTAGCATAAGCTTCGAATCACTGTAGGCTAAATTAAGTCTGACAGCAGAAAGCTGGCTGAAGAAGAAATCACAGGGCTCAAAACTGTAAAACTTGTTTAATCTGACACTTGGCTACCCATACAATTTATGTCACTCCCTCCATGATCTGAATCCTATGATCCATCTTACACTTAGGTTGGTTGGCGTAGCAAGCTGGGGAGGGAGAGTTAAGATTCCCAAAATTCCCACATAGCTGATTATGATTTTTCCAGTGAAGAGCAATAGTGGAAATGAATAATATAAAATGATAGAGAAACAGAATGCTATGGAAAAGTCATCATCTATTTCATGTCACAATACATTAATACATTTCTGATTCTGGGTTCTTCCTCCTCGCAGCTGAGTTTACTGAACTGTGCCCAGAAGGAAAAGGATTCATACCCTCTGAAGATCCATCTTATGGAGCCACTACAGAAACTTATGAAGGTCAGCCCCATTTATAGAGACTTGACCCAGTATTTCGCAGATCCTAGGAAAAATTAGAACAATTCTGTTTTGAAAATGAGTTGTGCCAGGTTTTGCTGAAATTTGATTTTTGATGCATAACTTGGCGAAAGAAAGGGAGTGGAAGGGCATGAGGGGAGTTGAAGGGCATGAGAGGAGAAAACGTCCTTTTTTAACAACTGTTCGCAGCCATTGTTTTCTTGATCTGCTGCTCATGCAGTTTTTTTAATGGAATGAACTTCTTTGCTGTGTGATTTCAATCAGTCTGGAATTCTGCAGTGAACCTAAGGAAATTACGATACTAAGTTAGCTGATCGGATTTGGCTGCAAATTCTCAGTTAAGGGTGAATGATGTCTTCCCAGTGCCTTTTCTCTGAATTGGGGGGGGAAAGGGACTGCATCTCCATTTCCAGGAAAATGGCCAATACACCATAATTTGTCATACTTTGCTGGCAATTGTTGCAGGCAATGTCCACATGCAGCCAGTTTGAGACTGCTTATGAATACACACACACACACACACAAATGTTGTTAAGAGACCCAAAGTTGAAGCCTGCTGATCTATGCAGCAAGACTTTTTGCTGCAATCAAAATTTACTTTCATATACATTCTGTCCAAACTGGACTAGAGCAAGAGAGCCTTAGCAATAGGGTTATTTTTTCTCTCCAACCCCCCCCCCCCCCATTTTCTTCCTTTTACAAAGTGATCTGGAAAAATTGCAAAAAAAGAGGTGTTTCACACACAGGGCAAAAATATTCACCCAGCATTTAATGGCAGCACTATCTTGATAAGATGAACCCAGCATGAGCACTTGGAGAGAAATGCAGTTTTCCCATCTAAATATTTAGACGTCTACCCAAGGACTACAGGCAAAATTTTTAATATATACCCATTAAAGTCAGTGAACGTTGGGCCTGTGCATTTTGTCATGTGTAGAAAAATTACAGAATAATAAGTTGCTTCCTAAGTGGTTGATATTCTGATCTTAAACTCTAGTGCCCACAGTATCTAACCAGCAACACCAAAGTACTGTAATGACTTAAGATGCTGATATAATGTCATGGTATTTGGTGATGTGATTCATTTGCATGATCCTTCAGGATCCTTCAATATAATGTACAGTTCCCCTTCAAATTACAGTTTTCTTCCACAAGCTATAGCGTTGTTTAAATTCCTAGTTTTTTTAAAAAAAATCATTATTTTGGTAGTATGAATGTCAAGTTTTGTCTTAAGATTTTTTTAAAAAAATCTTCAAGCTGCTCAATTTTTGGAAGAGTGGCTGAAAAAATATTTATATAGCCTGTTCATGCTTTCTGGAAAACTAAGTATTTGGGAGTTTTACCTATAGAACAGTTCAGCAGATATATAAAATATTTCTTTCTTGGCATCATTTCTACTGTTAATGTGATATAAATGAAGAGTAATTCTAGTCACAACAATGGGTTTACAGTTGGGTAATTTGGCCCACTTTATGTGCTGCTCCCACTCGTATAATGTCCATTAAATGCATGGTAAAGTATAAGAAACAAAGTTGAAAAAATAAGCAAATTCAAAATATAACAAAAATAAGGAGTGAGTATGAAATAACTCTTACAACTAGAAGGGTATATTCAAGGTATGAGCTTTTGCGTGTATGCACACTTTTTCAAATACATTACCTTCCATTCCAATGTATCTGAAGAAGTGTGCCTTGCACAAAAAAGCTCATACCTTGAATAAACCTTTGTTGGTTTTAAAGGTGCCCCACTGGACTCAGACTTTTTTCTGCTGCTTCAGACCAACATGGCTGACCACCTGGATCTAACTAGTAGGGTATGTGCAAGAGTATTTTTCTGTAAAATATGAATAAAACCACTAATGGTCAATTTGCATGCTGTCTGTTCAGTCTACTAAGCATGAGCTTATATGTAAGACATTACAGCTCCATGGTACAGAGTGATTTTCCCTAAATTTGTAGAAATGTTTGTCAGTTTAAGTTATGTCAAAAGCCCCCAGATAGCAGAGTAATAAGTACCTTTTGAATTCTGTGGAACAATATTTATAGTTATGGCTGTGTGGAGAAAGCCACTCTCACTGAAATCTCTGGATCAGGGACCAAAAACAAATTGTTAATTCTCAACAAGATTTTAAATCAGACTCAACTTGGAACAAGAAAGGGGGCACAAAATTTGGGTGTTTCCTAGCCAATATAATCAGGGGAAATGAAAGTAGTTACAGAAAGTAAAGAAATGGTGAAGTACTTGATGAAGACAGTGGTTCTCAGAGCACTAACTCGAGTAGTCTCATTGTCTTTAGTAAGCATGTCCATTCAGTGCAGCATAAGGAACATGACTTGTACCACACATGGGAATAGGATTATGTGACTGTTTAAACAGAACATGTTCACATAAGTAAAGTACTTAATGGGACTGAAGTTGTACAACTAAGTATGTATGTTGGTGAAATGCAACAGCTACAATTTTATGTTAGCCCAAAGATACGCAAACCATTCAGCCAGTACAGCACTACTGAATGATGCTAAGCACACCCAAAACACTGGGGACAAACACATTCATTTGGTTCACACATACAGCTGCAGTCATAAATCTGGAAATACAAACAGAAAGAGAGAGCACAAGACAAAGATCAGATTGCAGATTAAAGACAGAGTCAGTTTGAGTTAAAGTTTATTAAAATCTGAGCCTGCAAAGGCAAGTGAGTGGAAGCTGAAAAGTGAGAATAGCAGCTGCAGGACTACAAAGAACTTTTTTCCATGCCAATCACATTACAGCTACGTGGGTCTTTTGCTATGCTCTGTCAGCCAGTGGACCTGGAAGTAAGCCATACCTCACCATCACCATATATAAACTCTGTGCATTTCTAGGTACCTGTGTGTAGGGCACGAAATTGTAATTCTTTCTGAATGTGTGCGTGAGTGGGATCCTAGCTCCATTCAGGTACTATTCACAGAGACCTTTTAACCCCAACTAGTGGGTGCTAAAGATAGGAAAACCAGTCAGTAAAATAAACTATGGTCTCCAGATCATTGTTGTCTTGAACATAAAGTACAAGATAATTCAGCAGTGGCTTAAAAAAAAGGGCTTTACTCTCTATTATGTATTCAGTCGAATACTTTGGCAGATGAATGACAAGGGATACAGCCAGAATCTTCCCTGTTCTCTTCTTATTCTTGTTTAACCTGGGGAATTACAGTGGAGCATAAAACCACTTCTGGATTCCACAGTCTACCTTGGCAAAATACCTTAAACGTTCATATTACAGCCCGAAAGCCCACTGAAGAGTTTTATGCCTTTATGTTTTCTCTGCAGATGCAGATGAATGTCAGCTGTTTGGACAAGAGATATGTAAGAACGGCTTCTGTTTAAATACACAGCCAGGCTACGAGTGTTACTGCAAACAGGGCACATACTATGATCCTATTAAACTCCAGTGCTTTGGTAAGTATGCATACTCTTAACTGTGTGCCTTCACTTTCTATGTTCCTAGCCAGCACTGTGGAAAGTCAACAAAGGTACCTAATTCTTGCCCATCCATGTTGGCAACTCACAGGTGTAAACAGCTGCTTACTTTTGCCACATGATCTTTCCAAATTAAGGGAGGGGCTGTGGCTCAGTGGCAGAGCAACTGCTTGGCCTGCAGAAGGTCCCAGGTTCAATCCCCAGCATATCCAGTTTAAAGTATGAGGTAGTAGGTGATGTGAAAGACCCTGGAGAGCTGCTGCCAGTCTGAGTAGACAGTACTGATCTTGATGGACCAGTGGTCTGATTCACTTTAAGGCAGCTTCATGTATCCCTGATTATTTGCAGAAATGTCACTGTGAAGTGGCTGTATGTCAATATGACTGGCAGCAATTTCTTAGATTATGGTGGCTCAGAATTGTTGCTGCTGACTGTGTCGAAGTACACTCCAGTTCTCCATATGATGCATTGGGAAAATTGGGGTGGGGAAATGGAATGGATCTTATACATAAAAATAAAAAGTAACTTCCATGCAAAAAGTATTGTAGTTTGTAGTTAGATAAGGTGTGTCTTTAACTTTCTTGTTCTCGCTCTCTCTCCCCCCCCCAACTCCTCCCTCCCTCTCTTTCTCTCCCTCTCTGTCTCTTGGTATGTAATGCTGCCACCAGGAATTTAATTCCAATTTTATTATTTAACCTTTTCCCATAGTACTGTGCCCCTCATTGGACTTTGTGGTCCTGAGGATAAGACTCTTGTATTTTAACAGCATATGACTCCAGATTTACATAAAACAAAATAAAGCTTTATTTGTACAAGAAGTGTATTGGTTTCAGGATGTTTAGCAACTTATCGCTTCAGTAAATAAAACGGTGGATGTTAATAACCTCTGACTAAGTTATCAATCTCTTTCTCTTCACAATCACTTCTCTCATTCAAGTCCTCCTTTCTCTTCAGAATGTACATTGTCCTTAGCTTTAATATATTTTGCTCAGTTAAATCTTTCTTTTAACTTGGGTTTCCACCAGCTTCTTTCTCTCACAGTCTTATAATACTTTGACAATATTAGGATTTGACTTTCTAGTCTCTAATATGTCCTCTACAAGTATTACTGCTTTCTTCCCTAGAATCCTAATGTTTTTCACAGCACTTTGTTGGATTCTTATCAGAAGACTGCTCTTTCAGTTCAGTTGACTGAACTTTTCAGAAATCAGCGCTCTCAGACTCTGCTGACTGCTGTCTGTTTTACTGTTGGCCATTAACTGCTGACTGTTAACTGCTGCTTTTTCTCTCTTACCAATTTTTTCTACTTCTTAGCTCCTCCTATACACTCTCAGTCACCAACCAATCACCTCACTCACTCATCCCCCTCTTTCACCCCCCTTCTCTTCTGAAACTTACCAAGCATTTAAAGAAACACACTCTTCAAACTTTAAATCATTACATGCTCTAAGAGCTAAAAGCCCACAGTTAACAGTTAGCACCACTTAGCAGTTTCTAGGCCCCAAAAGCCTGTTTTAAGATTTATTTATTTTGCTGAGAGTAGCCACAAAACTGACCTTAGCAGAATACTGTTGGTGTTACCATGTTGTTTACTGCTGTACATGCATGCTAATACAGCCATGACAGCTGCTGTCTTACGTGTAAAGAACAACTTCCATCAGTGGCAGTAAGAAATAGAATCAACCAAGAGGGATTGGGTCTCCACACTTTTGCCACACTTTTTCAGGGATGCAGAGAATGTCTGAGGCTGCAATCTGTAAAGTTACAGCTGTTGAATGTCCAGCAGCATCCATTGTATGCTGATCGTGTCCCAACCCCATGCTGAGTGTTGCTGACCATTTGACAACCAAGTAGCTGTATGGTGCAGAACAACTGTCCTTCCCCCCCCCCCAGCAGTGCACACCGGTAAGGGCATGGGTCACTCTCATTTGTTGCTCAATCACTGATTGCCATGTATCCACTGCACTAAGCTGCATAGTTACACCCCACTGTGCCTGGTTTGGCCTTGTTTCAGAAAATATCTCATTGAGGACAGCAAATCTTGGCAAGGGTGCTGATAGATTCAAACTGGCAGTATCTGGAGCAATATGCTAACCCTAGGGGAATACAGTTCATCTCTAGTTTCTGACTGTCATTTGTAGACTCTTGTTCTACCAAACCTGAGCATAATTCGTTGAGTTGTACACCAGCCAGCCCTCTATACTTTATGCTTGAGTCCAGGGGTCATTTCGTAGAAAAAGAGCTAGGGGAACTCATTAGCATAACTCATTAGCATATGCCACACCCCCTGACATCACCGGAAGTGTGTCCTCCCCACAGCCGGCGGCGACCTCCAGCGGGCACCAGCAGGGAGCTCCAGGCCCCGCCCTCCCGCACCTCACCCGGGGGGATGGCGTCCCCCCGCGTCCCCCTCCCAAATGACCCCTGCTTGAGTCTATTATTGGACTCATCTCTGGGAAGTGAACTTTCCTATTTGCAAAAAAATCTATTTGAGGAAATGAATATTATTAAGTACAGATATTCCCCCCCAACAGAGCCCAGTATGCAATATGGAATAGCAATTCACACTCTTGATCATCATAAATGTACTCTCTGTTAGTCTGTGGAACTGCCTACTCATTTACCTTTTGCCATTTTCCTGAAAATTATTCCTAGTCACGACCCTGATTTTTGCAGTTTAAACAGAAAACCATTCTGTGTGGAATAACATAATAAACGGAAACCACAGTAAGAGGCTAATTCCATCTTGGGTCCAAAGAACTTTTCTTTCCTGATATGAAGCCACTTATTTTCTTAAAGTTACACTGTTGCTGCCCCTGTGTAAAATAAGTTAACAGGAAAAAGCTGAGGTGTAGTATCTTTATATTTAAGATCATGTTGCTTATGGTCCAGCAGCCTGTTTACCCTTGTTTGGAGGAGGAACATACATGCAATTTTTCTAAAATGTGCTTGCTAATAAAAGCAACAGTGAACATGGAAGAGCAAAATCCTGGATAAACCCAGGATAAATCTGTGGACCACCATGTGAGGCGTTCAGCACAATATTTTTCCTTGCATGAGAACAACCAATTGAGGGTTTTTTCAGTTCCTGTAAATGCATAAGAAGAAAGAGAGTATCACCTATGAAGCATTCAGGCATTTCTGAAAACACATATTATTTTACAATAGTCATCTTGTTGGACAATGATGTTCCTTTTCATTTCTGTTTAATAGATACGGATGAATGTCAAGACCCCAACAGCTGTATCGATGGCCAGTGCGTCAACAATGAAGGCTCTTACAGCTGTTTCTGTACCCACCCAATGGTCCTGGATTCCACAGAAAAGCGATGTATCAAACCAGCAGAATCTAGTGGTATGCCTTATTGCATCCATTGCATTGTTATGGGGTTCAAGGACATCAGCAAGGATGTAGTGAGGTTACTTTTAAATTATGTCAGTTCTTTCTTTCTGAGAGAATTTGGAGTCATAATCTTCCTGTTTTGCTGGTATACATTCCATTTAGTTTAGCAAAACTTGGAAAGGGTTGGTTAACTGAGGGCAGTCTTGACTAGTTATTGCTCTGTTTTTGAGACAAGTGTGTATTTTACAGATATGACATCTGTGGCAGCGGTCCATCACTTAGGTGCCTCAGTATTTGTTGCCCTGATCCATTCGGTGTTGGGGAACTCTTCATCTATGTCTCAGAGTTTGAGCAAACATGTTTCACTTGTTCATACACATTTCTCAAAGACTCCAATATTTGTCAGCAGTATGGCCACAGTCGATATTCGGGGTTGGAGCCTGCCGTGCATTAGTTTTATTCAATGTAGTCCCATTTGCACAAGATGTTGTGCAAGAAATATTGTAAGATCATATGCTGATTTTTCACTTGCAACCCTTATTGCTGTGTACAAAAATCAAAATCATTACAGTCCAGTTTGAAAGTGCAGTATGGTTTGATTTAAGGACTCTATTGGGGGGGGCAGGCAATGCTGACATATAGGCAAGTGGAAATGCAAGACATGATACAGTCAAATTGACATAGTGATGTTGCTTGCAATGACTTTTCTTGTGTTTCTGTTTGTGCAAGAGCTCTTGTGTGAGGCAAAAGTATTCTGTGGGGCCCAGCCCCCTTCATAGAGATCCAGGATTTGTTTGCAGCTGCTTCCCCATTCACTTAATTATTAAAGCACACTCCACATTTAAAAAATACTCTGGCTAGATATTTGTATTATCCTGTAAGAGTAGGAGTTTACAGCAGCACCAGTGCTGATGTGAGAACTTCAAAGACAGCTTCTCTCCACACCAGCATCAGCTTAATAAAACTGGGTTGACAGTAGGAGAGGAGCCATAGCGTCGGCTTCCCTTGCATAGTCTGGACTTTTCCAAGTGTCCCAGAGGTGCAGGAAGAGGCAGCATTGCTGTGGCTTTCACATTGCTGCACAGGATCTATCATGTGAAATTAGCTGGTGTTGGAGGATTTAGGAGTGAAATAGAGCCTTAATCTTGATTCTGTGTGGTTTCTGTTTGCTTATGAATTAAACTGCCCTTAAAACTTTGCCTTTATTTGGTGTCATAAACATTTTTACATTACAAAATCATTCTAACTTTGCAGGAAATAAGTATAGCAGTTCTCATGATGCAAATCTGGACCATATTGTACTACACGAAGTTTTGAAATACAAAGTGCATTGCAATAGTTACAGATCTTTGTCTCACATTTCAGAGCAAACTGAAGACACCGATGTCTACCAGGACCTTTGCTGGCAACATCTGAGTGATGATTTTGTTTGCAGCCGGCCTCTTGTTGGAAAGCAAACTACTTACACGGAGTGCTGTTGTTTATATGGTGAAGCATGGGGCATGCAGTGTGCTCTCTGTCCCATGAAGGACTCAGGTAAGACATTTACTAGTGATTTGGGGAAAATTTCATAATTAAACTCAAATTGTTCAGAACCTAAACTTGGTATAGGACTGGCTGAAGATCAGGTCGCAAGATGTTTAGAATTTCATTACCCACATTGTTCAGAAGATGAGATCACACACTACTTCAGTCATATGGTAATTCTAGTTGCTTGATAACCTTCTAGTGTCAGTCCCAATTACTGTGGCACTTCAGATCTTTGCCTCCTCAGCTGATGTGGGTTTATTTCTACAAGGTGGCATTTTCCCTTCATTCTTTTTTTGTTGTTGTTCCCCTGCCCCCAGTAATTTTCAATGTGTTTCATATGGTGAAATTAAGATTTCTCTGCAGAGGCTTCACCTTGAATCAGGATCAAATCTGTGTGTTCCCTGTTCTCAATGTGCTGCTGCCAACTTCATTTTTTGGTTAACCCTTTCTTCACTAGAAAGGAGGCCACATAGAAGGGTCAAGATCACCTTGGAGAGAAATTTCTTGGGATAAATCTTTCCAGTCTCCAGTGGTTAGGTTTTGTCCTCCAGTTGGTTCCCTTCCTCAAACACAATGATCTGGCGACAGTGATCCATGCAATGGTCACCTTGAGACTGGACTACTGTAATGCTCTCTATATGGGGCTGCCCTTGTCTCAAATCCAGAAGCTGCAGCTGGTGCAAAATGCCACTGCCAGGCTGTTGATGGGGCTCTCCTTGGGAGGAAAGTGATGGCGAACCTAAACAGCATGATAAAAAGTAGAGACATCTCCCTGCCAACAAAAGTCTGCATGGTCAAAGCAATGGTATTCCCAGTAGTCATGTATGGCTGTGAGAGTTGGACTATAAGGAAGGCTGAGCGCCGAAGAATAGATTCTTTTGAACTATGGTGCTGGAGAAGACTCTTGAGAGTCCCTTGCACTGCAAGAAGATCAAATCAGTCAATCCTAAAAGAAATCAACCCTGACTGTTCCCTGGAAGGCCAGATAATGAAACTGAAGCTCAAATACTTTGGCCACCAAATGAGAAGGGAGCACTCACTGGAGAAGACCCGGATGCTGGGAAAGATTGAAGGTCAAAGAAGACGGGGACGGCAAAGAATGAGATGGTTAGACAGTGTCATCGATGCAACAAACATGAAATTGAGCCAACTTCAGAGGACGGCAGAAGACAGGAGGGCCTGGCAGGATCTGGTCCATGGGGTCGCGAAGAGTCGGACTCGACTGTGCAACTGAACAACAACAAGGTGGGAGCACATACAGCCTGTACTGGAGGGATTGCACTGGCTGTCAATAGCATCCCGGATTCGTTTCAAGGTGCTGGTTCTTACCTTTAAAGCCCTACATGGTCAGGGACCTACATACCTAAGGGACTGCCTTTCCCCGTATGTTCCCCAGAGAGCACTGCAGTCAGGGCCCCAGAACCGGCTGGCCCTCCCAGGTCCTAAGGACGCTAGGCTGTCAACAACCAGGGCCAGGGCCTTTTCGGTGGCGGCCCCAGCCTGGTGGAATGAGCTCCCGAAGGAGATCAGGGCCCTGCGGGACCTTTTGCAGTTCCACAGGACCTGTCAAATAGAGCTCTTCCGCCAGGCTTTTGGGAGCCGCCACCACCAATGAAGAACATCGGTAGTTAAAAGGGAGAGGGCCCTGGACCCTGAAAATTGCCATCAACAGCCTTAAAGAACAGCGAACCCTGCAGGGACATCCAACTAACATCGAGAGCTGACTGCGAGTGGAGAACGTTCTACACTGGCTGATACTGCTATATGACTATTAAGAACCACTAGCCCTTTATTATGAATTTATATTTGTTTTAACTACAAGTATGTTTTATTGTAATTATCTGCTTTTATGTGAGCCGCCCTGAGCCAGCTTTGGCCGGGAGGGTGGGGTAAAAATCTGAAAAATAAAATAAATAAAATTATCTTCTCTTCTTGAAATTTGGTCAGGAACATGTGATAATTATCTGCAAATTCCTCAGTCAAGACAGTAATTCCAAATTACCAGTTTATTAGGGTGCATACATAATTTAATTCCCTTAAATTAAGATGACATCATGAAAAAGGATTTTCCCACAGACAGCTGGGAGTAGCGGGCATCACCTTTGGTCTGGCTCTTGTATAAGTTGTAGACTGCCGCTGAGGTGTTGGAACACATAAGCCATAGCGTGCCCTTCAATGTCAGATAGAAGTACATAACAGAACAAAATGAGGGGAATAAAATACAGTTTCCTCCGTTATCTAGTATGGGAAATTCCAATTACCTATGTTCACCAAGGCATCCCTTGTAATGGAATTGATGCAAGGGGTGCAGAACAGCATATAAATACTTGCTTCTTATTACATCAGAAGGTCATCTTTATAAATGAAATTAGCGATTCAAGAAAAAATGTATTTAAGAAATCACTGTTCTGTATCATCCCCACAAAATTTTATCATTCAAAACCAATTTTACATTTTTAAGATTGTATATCAGCTCTACAACATAAAGGGGTGCATTTATAAGAATTAGCAAATACAGAAGTATGTTTAACATTCACTTTATAGACTCACTTTATCAAGATGAAAATCCCAGAGCACTTCATCACACACAGACTGATGCCAGTAGTGTGAATGTGTGAACTCACTTAGAATTAAAGCCAACAGATATATTAAATTTTAAGTTGTTGGGGAAGTAGAAGTGCTTTTTACATGATATGAGTAGGTAATAAAAACATATCCTGTAACACAATATAAAACTAACATAGTGATATTTTCTGAAGCATATTTTTAAATTTTATGCCATTTCTAAGAAATAGTCCTCTGTGAGAATATTTTCTCTGCACCCCTTAAGCTGAAGCATTATATCCTGATTTGAAACATTCATGCCACTATATTAATGTAATACCAGTGTAGTGTCACTGCTGTTCCAAAATAAAATCATGCTTTTGAGAAACTATAATAGGAAGCATCAATTGAAATACATTGGGATTTTTTTTGCAAACAAGGCAAACATGGACTTTTCACTGCCTCTTTGGGTAAAACTGCAAATATATATTAACTTTGTTGCCTGCTGCCTCTAAAGAAAAAGAGCCTCTTGGGCCCTTTGTTGAAGAGCGTAAGGGGAAAGATGAATGTACTGGAGTAGTAAAAGGGACAGTTGCAGTTTGTCTGTCTAGATAGTGCCATGGCAGAATTTATGAATACTTGTTGTATCCCCTGTGGAGCTGGTGGCCTACATCATGTTATACACTTATTCATTCTTTTGTACCTAACACTCTCAGTCACTGCTGTGCTTTCACTCCCATGAAATTCAATGAGATCATTCATTAAACCTATGGCATACCTTATTAATTACTGACTGTGCATACGGTGGCCAGAATCTAGAGAGTCCCAGACGCCTGCACTGTTTTAACAACCTGGGCTGATTTTGCTTTTTAAGTTTTCACTCCAGCAGCGTCTCTCCACCCAATCATGTTAACCATATGTTAAATTCTCTTGTGTGATACCAGGGTGGTCTGAGTGGGAGGGGAAATGGGGCGCTACAGAGCATAAAATGAAAACAAAAATATAATGCATGTTCACTAGGGACTTTCTGGATCATGGCTTCTGGGTTTAATACCAGGACAGATTTTGTGGTTGTCAGCATTAAAGCATTTCATGAAATGTCCATTGGAACATATTTCTATGAGGCCTTTTATGAAACAAGTATTACATTTTTGATTGATAGTTTGGATTCTTTTGTCAAAGATTCAGCTTCAGAATCTACCAAAATCAGCCAAAGATGAGCTTGCGTACTGCAAGTGAGAATTGTCTGAAATCTGTGAATTTACTGTGAATTAGATTTCTTAATTCTGAAATGTGAGTTCATATCAGCAGGGTATTAGTATTTCTGCCAAGAACCCTGTAAATGCCCTGTAAGTTATGAAATTAGCTTTTTAAAAAACTCTGTCCAAAATTATTGTTACTGTCAGAAAAGCAAGGGTATGCATCTAACAACTCAAAAAGCTAATTCAATCAGATTTCCCCAGCACTTTTAAAATAAAAATAGCATCTGCACAAAGTCCTGATTCAGGGGAGCGGGGGCAGGGAGCCTTGGAAGGAAAAATGATGCTAATCCCCCACCCCAGCTCCAAACAGCAAGTGTGGGGGTTTCAATGGTCAAACTATGGAGGAGTATTCCCCCCTCTAACTCTAGATCAGGGACCTGCATGGCTGCTGTTTCTATTTGGAAAATGGTGATAAGATCCTGTATCTCCAAGTATCTTCTAGTAGATATCCGCTTTGACTGGGCCACTTTCAAGGGGAAGCAGCTGGATATAAATGTTGCAGATAAGAACTAGTGTAGTGGCTAGCAGGCTGGCTCTGGTGAGCTGGCTTTATTTAAATTCCAGCTCTGCCGTGAAGCATACTGCTTGCTCAACTTCACTGGTTTATTGTGAGGAAGGAAAAAACATGGTGTGTTACCCTGGTCTATGGAAGGGAGGGTGCAATAAAAATGTGGTACATAAATCAACACAAACATCTAGCTCATGACTAACCACTGCTGTCTAGGGTTGATGATTGTGGACTTTGGTGTGCGCATAGTTAAGAGTTGTATAACAGAGTAATTTTGATGGCTTCCCTTAATTTGTTATTAAGAGGAGATAGAAAGCCAAAGGCATAGACTACTTTTATGCTAAGAGCATCATCCACAAATCCCACTGCACTGACTTTCCATATTTACCTGGTGCCACACACCTAGAAAATGGCTTCCTGCCTGAATCCAGGGGTCTTCTATCATAGCCCATCTATAAAGGTTGCTGGTGGACCATACCCAATAATGGTGGAACTACAAGCCATAGGCTTGGGGTTCCATCTGTTATTATTGCCGGAGCAAGCCATAGTAACTTCAGGAAATGTTGTAGATCAACTGGGCCATGGTGTACCCCAGTTCTCCTAGCTGCCTGCTCTGACACAGGAGGTATATGCAGTCCCTAGGCATGCTGGTGCTCAGGAGGAGGTGACACTGGCACATTGGTTCTGTGGGTTACAACTTAAAGTATTATATAAATAGTATATAGCATATACATATATTTGAATATATAGAGAATAATCAGACCATTTGCCCAGATTTAAAACCAGAAATCATTAGTTGATCCTCAATAATTAGCACTTCTGTTGTTTTATTTGGGTTTTTTTGGTGGAATGTAGTGAGTATAAGGCTTGGTAAACCATGAGGTTATATTCTGGTACCTCCCCCCCCCCTCATTCCATTTTACAGAATTTTCCCCAAGAAAAACATAGAGCTGAATTAAGTGTATGAAAGAATCATTTTGCCCTGCCTTCAGTATGCAGCATTTAAAGTGATATTGTTGGCTCAGGAAGAAACTTTCACACTTCTTGACCAGAAGGTCATAGGTTCAAGTCCTGTCTGGGAAAACTGGAGTTGCTCTATATTAGAATTTTAGGTTTATATATTGATTGGATTTGATTTACTACTGGAGCTGTATATTTCCCAAATCCATGAATGTTTTAAACATGAATTACAGAAATAGGAAAAACATTAACACCAGAAAATTTAGAACATGAAACATACATATGCTTTTACCCAAAGAAGATGGATTTTTGTTTCAGTGACAAGCAATCTGTTTTTAAACCAGAATTTTCTTGTAGTCAAAGATGTGACTCACACAGGACAAAACTCTGGGCCTCTGAACAAGGTTACTATTGTCTGTCTCTTTCAAAAATAGTTAAAAAATTAACCCCCTGCTTTTGAAAGTGAACTAAAAGTTTTAGGATCATAGAATCATAGAGTTGGAAGGGGCCATACAGAACATCTAGTCCAACCCCCTGCCCAGTGCAGGACCAGCCTAAAGCATCTCTGACAAATATTCATCCAGCCTCTTCTTGAAAGCTGCCAGTGAAAGGGAGCTAACCACCTCCCTAGACAGCTGATTCCACCTTTGAACCACTCTGACCATGAAAAATGTTTTCCTAATATCCAGCTGATACCTTTCTGCATGTGATTTAGACCTGTTGCTTCGGGTCCTATGCTCTGCTGCCAACTGGAACAGCTCCTTGCCCTCCTCCAAATGACAGCCTTGCAAATATTTAAAGAGAGCAATCATGTCCCCCCTTAATTCTCCTCTTCTCCAAACTAAATATTCCCAAGGCCCTTAGAATTTCTTCGTAGGGCTCAGTCTCTAGACCCCTGATCATCCTTGTCGCTCTTTTCTGCACCCTCTCGATTTTGTCCACATCCTTTTTGAAGTGAGGCCTCCAGAACTGCACACAGTACTCAAGGTGCGGCCTGACCAAGGCAGTATACAGAGGGGCTATGACCTCCTGCGATTTCGATGCTATGACCCTTTTAATACATCCCAAGACTGAATTTTTTTTTGCCACCGCATCACACTGACCGCTCATATTTAGTTTACAGTCCACCCTTACCCCAAGATCTCTTTCGCATACACTACTCCCCAGAAACGTATCCCCCATCCAATATTTCTGCTTGACATTTTTGTGACCCAGATGCACAACTGCCCACTTTTCCAAAGTATTCAGGTCTTGTTGAATTTTATCTCTATCTTCTCGGGCATTTGCTACTCCTCCCAATTTGGTATCATCAGCAAATTTAATAAGGAGCCCTTCTACCCCTTTATCCAGATCATTGGTAAAAATAAAAAAAAGTACCGGGCCCAAAACTGAGCCCTGCGGCACCCCACTGGACACCTCCCTCCAATCTGATGAAATGCCATTGACCACCACTCTTTGGGTGCGGTCCTCTAACCAGTTCCCTATCCACCGAACTGTCCTATAGTCCAGTCCACAGTGTTCCAGTTTGCCCATCAGAATGTCATGGGGAACCTTATCAAAAGCTTTACTGAAATCCAGGTAAATCACATCAAGAGAGTTCCCACGATCAAGTAAGCTCGTCGCACAGTCAAAGAAGGAAACCAGGATGGTCTGACAAGATCTGTTGGGGACAAAACCATGCTGACTTCCCCAGATCACTAAGTGGTCCTTCAGATGCTTACAGATCGATCCCTTTAAAATCTGCTCTAATATTTTCCCAGCAACAGAAGTCAGACTGACCGGCCTGTAGTTTCCCGGGTCATCCTTCTTCCCTTTCTTAAAGATCGGGATAACCTTCTCTCTTCTCCAATCTTGTGGCACCTCCCTAGTCCTCCAGGAGGCCTTGAAGATGATGGATAGAGGCTCTGCAAGTTCATTAGACAGTTCTTTGAGCACTCTTGGGTGCACACCATCTGGCCCAGGGATTTATATTCGTCCAGTGCAGCCAGGTGCCCCTCCACAACCTCCCTGTCAATGTCAACTGGACACTCATGTGTCCTGTTATGTCCTATACCATCTCTAGATGGGCTCGAGTTCTTCTGGGAGAAAACAGAGGCAAAAAAGTCACTAAGCCTATCTGCTTTTTCTCTGTCCTCCACCACAGTTTCTCCTTCTTCAGGAAAGTTTTTGGCTGCTTAAGTTCTACAGTCACAGCAGTGGAAAGTGATCAGTAGTGCACAGAAAGGAGACAAGGGGGGCTGGCTGAATAAGAGGAATGGTAAATGCTTCCTTGAGAGTGTGTGTTATGTCACCTGTGCTCAATGAGGCAGTGATTAAGACCTTTTCTGAAAAAACTATCCATGCCATGTTGGGGAACTTTTGATGAGTCTCCAATCTTCCATTCTTAGGTAAGTTGCTGGGGGGGAGGTTGTTTCTCAGCTCCAGGAGCTCTTGAAAGAGGCTGGTTTTCTAGACCTATTTAGGCTGAGATTTAGAACAGAGACTGCTTTGGTCACCTTGGTTGATAACCTCTATCAAGAACTAGATGGGGAACATGACACTGCTAGTTCACCTGGATGTCTCAGCGGCTGTTGATGCCATCGACCATGGTATCCTACTGGGTCACCTCTCAGTGCTGGGTCTAAAATTCACCATGTTATGGTGGTTCAAGTCCTATCTGAGAGGCTGGTCCCAGAAGGTGGTGCTGGGGAATTCCTGCTCTGCCTCATGGCTTGCTGGCCTGTGGGGTTCCACAGTGTTCCATCTTACCCCCCATGCTATTCTATATGAAACCACTAGGAGAGTTTATCAGGAGTTCTGAGCTGTGGTATCACCAATATGCGGATGATACCTAGCTCTGCCGTTCTTTTCCACCTAATTCCAATGAAGCACTTAATGTTCTAAACCGGTGCTTGGAGTCAGTAATGGGCTGGATGAGAATGAACAAGCTGAAACTTACTCCTGATAAGACAGAGTTTTCTGGGCTAGTAGAAAGGCACACCTTGTTTTGGATGGGATTACACTCCCCTTGAAAAGCCACGTCCACAGGTTGGGAGTGCTGCTTAACAAAGAGGTCACCTTAGAAAATCAAATGATTGCTGTGGTTTGAAGTGGTTGCACCTAGCTTTTAACTAGTTTTTAAAACTTATTTTATTGTATTTTATTATTATATACATTGTAAGATGCCTTGAGTTCTTATAAGATAGAAAGGCAGCTAGTAAAAGTATTAAATGAATAACATAAGTAGGGAGAATTGAAATAAATGTATATTCACTATGGTTCAGGTCAAATACTTTTGTTTGGAGGACTGGAAATGAGCTGGAGGCTTGTTTACTTCCTCTTCCCTTCTAGTGTAATTTCCCTTTCCTGCTTATAGTACTAACCAGAGTTTACCCCAGAATCTGAACTGGCAAACTATATTTAGGGCTTGGCTTCCTAACCAGCAACAGAACCCATGGCCTAAAGTGAATTTCTGAATCAGGACAAGCATTAACCATAGTTTATCACAGTGAACTATGATGAGCTCTTAAGATCTGCTGAAAGACCTGGAGCCTGTGAACATGTGGCTTGTTTTGATCTTGGGTTTGAAAGATCATGTGAACCCAGCCTCTAGCTAAGTGATTAATGTGTTCCACTGGAAAGTTTCTGTTTGTGGAATCATTAATGAGGAGTTTACCTCCTTCCTTGCTATTAGAGTGTTTCCATAAAAACCTTACTGTTAAAACACTGGCTTGCCTGTGAGACTTCAGGAACAAAGCTGGCAATAAGTATTACCAAATCAGGCTGTTGAATAGTAGGTAATAGTAGGTAAACGCACAAACAATTACTAGCAATTACCCCCCAAAAAAAACCCCAAAACAAAAATAGTTGATTTGTTGTAGTTCAGATTAGATACTTGTATAGTCTGAAATGTGTTCTGGTCCTGAGACAAGTATCTTGAAGATAGCTCAACATGAAGAGCAGTTTCACACATCACTAGGGTCACCAGTTCTGGATTGGAAAATACCTGGAGATTTGGGGGGTAGAGCCTGAGGAAGGTGGGGTTCGGGGAGGGGATGGACTTCAATGGGGTATAATGCCATTGAGTCCATTTTCCAAAGTGGCCATTTTCTCCAAGTGAACTGACCGTTGTAATCCCAGGAGATCTCTACCCACCACCTGGAGGCTAGCAGCCACACACATAAGGGTTAAAGCATCTTTTCTTACATTCTGGCACAAGTTACAAATCTCAGGGTGCTTTTGAGTGCAAAGGTTTAAATAATCTCTGTATGTTTCCTGTGCCATTTCTGTGATTGCTGTTAATTTGGAAAGGCAAGAGAGAAAACATCTGTAATGTAATCATGCATTTAGCCAATGTAGGTTTTATATTTCATTACAAATCATCTTAAGTAAAAAATGGATGGGAGGTGCTGACTGACACACATCGGAAATAAATCTGTGTCAGTGATGTAGGCAGATATGCTAGAATAAAATGTCTGGGTATTGGATTGCAGTTTTCCTTTGACCCAGGCTTGGAACAATATTTCCTTAGCAGAGTTCTGGTTTCAGAGAAGGTATTAGTTGTAGCTATCATCTTTAATCATTGCGGTTTCAGAAATGATTGGTGTGTATTAGGGCTGATAACCAGTTTTATTGTCTAGGATCTTTGTATTAATAAGACTGATAGTTTCATCTTTTTGGGAGTAGTTTGAACAATTATTATTCACACAATTAGATCTGGACTGAATTAAAGCATTTTGCAAACTGTGCCATACTGTAAAGCCACAGCTGCATGGCAAAGCTCAGTATGAGGTGAACACCTTGGTATGTAGAGATGGTGTACTGTGTGCTGAGCAAAACACCCAGGCTAAATAGATACTGCTAGCACTTTTGATGTTTAATTGTTTTCTAATTTACCTGTTTTAGATGATGTTATGATAAATTCAACTGCTATCTATGCATTCACTTTTATGTAAGCTGCCTGAGCCTGCCCTGGCGGGGAGGGTGGGGTATAAATTTAATAAATAAATAAATATTAGTAAATTGTAATCATGGATGTGCAGAAAAAATTCAGAATGTGCTATAGGGCAGGCTCAGGATTCAGTTTCCTTGGACTCTCCATTTCATTTTTAAAAACCAAATTTCTAGCCCTTA
>NW_015168101.1:198618-249711 GCF_001447785.1 Gekko japonicus
GCAGGAAGGCAGCATGTGCATTACCCAGTGCCTATAAAGGAGGGATGTTTAAAGAGCATCAGAGCTAGATGGGAGAGGAATACAGAAATCCTGAATGCTTTGTGTCCCAGACTGCTGTTCACTATGTGTTAATCTTCTAGTCGGACTGCAAGACCTGAAGTAACCTTTGCTGGAGAGTGGATGGCTGGGGAAAAGCAGCTTTTTTGGGGGGGAGATGCAAGTAGGGAAGAGGCTTACCCACTCTTTGCCCTCTTGACTTTCATGCCCTTTCCCTCCATCTTCTCAGCACAGACCAAGCTGTGACCTTCTACTCTCACATCTAGTTTATTCCAAAGAGGAATTTTGGAATAATGAGTTTTTAGAGGTTAAATGTAGGGCTTCTGTGCCTTGGTCCTTCCCATAACTAGTAAAATAGCATAAATTAATCAAAATAGCACAAAATGCAGAACAAATTATGCAGATTACACAGAATTTCTGTTGCCAGTGTGCAGAATTTTATTAACACAGAGTACACTTGGCACTGGTGATCGTGTATGGTACCTTGTTCTCAGTTTTGGTTAAATTTTAAATTCTAGTGGGATGTCTGACATGTGGAATTGAATGATCAACTCAGTAAGTTGCTCAGTATGGTTGGCCAGGAGGCCAATATAGCGCAAGCGAATATTATACATTTATTGATTTTAGAACATTTAAGGTTCATTTGTCAACAGAAATTCTCAAAGTGAGTTAGAAAGGTAAATAAAACAACAACATTAATATTGTTTAAACTAGAATAAAATTTATTATCACCAAACCCTGCATAAAATTAAAAGTTATCAAGGCTTTCTTAAATAAAGTAGCTTGATTCACATGTAACAATAAACCATGGTTTGTCATTACAGGAATAAACCTGGGTTATCCTAAGGCTCACATGCTCACTTCTCCCCACACATTCTGCCAGGTAATTAATCACTTCCAGATTCACATAGAAATGTAGTGTGGTGTTATGTCTGAACTACAAACTATGTTTTGTTCTCTTCCATCTATACCAGGATTCCAAATCAGGATTAAACCATGGTTTGGAGAGCAAAACTATAGATTTTGATTCAATGATAACATAAACTGTAGTTTGCTGTAAATCCAGACTTAGTCAATTAATTAGCCACACGCTAGGGAAGAGGAAAGGAGGGGAAACTTGGACACTGTAGGATAAACTAGACTTATTCTCATTATGACAAACCAGGGCTTGTCATAATGTATTAATCAAACCAGTAAAATTCTCCCGAATCCACAAATTTCAGCAGCCAACTGGTTCCATAATCTAAGGGCTCAAAAGCAAGGTAATATTAAAACACTGTAAGCCCTCTTACCCTCTTTAAAGCAGAAACTGCTGGAAATATCCCCCCCTTTCCCCCCCCAAAAAAGCCCTTCAGCTGCAGATGAGTCTAGAAGGGGTTAGAAAGTGAAGAGAATACTCCCTCCAGCAGTCCCTTTCAGGTCATGCCTAATCCCTTCCCTAGACCTTTCTCAAGGACTGGCACAGTTGTTCTACAGGTGGTGGTTTAAATCTTGATGGAGTATTGTGCTTCACTTTGTCAACTTCTAGACTCAGTTTTGTATATAAAATATAGGTTTTTCAGTTTATCACCACTCATCATTCGTATACATTTGATTATATTATATTTATTACACTTTTATCTCCCCTTCCATTATGGAATTCAAGGAACCATATACGGGTCTCCCAGGAGGTCTCCCATCAAGGCCTTTTTATTGCTTTATGGATATACAAATGGGGCTCAGATGTGACTTATTTCAGGTTCCCCTGTTTCATCGTTTTTTTGCTATTGCTATATATGGCACTGCTGAGGCTGACATACTGGCTGCCCTGCTTTTGGCATACATTCTTGATCCATTATCTAATTTCGCTTCTGTGGGAGATGAGAGCTTCATGGGGAATATGATGGTTGATATGTAATCTGGGGGTGGGTGGGGAACAAGCATTATATATTGTGAAGCAACCCAAAGAAATAGTATATCCCAAGATGCCTGATTGTATACCTTCTGATGGATAATTTTGTGGCCCAATATAAAGCAAAGGAAGAATGGCAGAAGAGGGCTGTTGGCTTTCCTCAGCCAAAAGTGATGGATAAGCTTATTATGCAGATTATAAGGACCGAATGCTTTGCATGCACATAGTACAAACGTTACCAAGGTTTAGACCCAAGCTACATGTAGGTTTCACCAACCCACATCTACTCCTGCATCACCCTAGTTGAAAAATGTGTAACAGGACTTTTCATCACTGTTGCATTTCCCTCACATACTGTTTCATTTTCTGCTGCTTGCGGGGGTGAGGAAATGTGATAATATTATGCCACACATATTTTCAACTACACATGCAAGTGACATGAGATGAATGCAAGTCAGTGGTATCCAAGCATTTTGGACCCTAGTTTAAAATGAGGTGAGGGGACGGAAAGGACTGGTGGTCTATCCTTTTTGAGTGTGCAGTCATAGATTTGTTTATAAAAAGCTGTCATTGATTTTAAAATCTTTTAATCTTCTTTCATAAAACTGCAGTGATCATAGATATTTAATTTAAAAAGGGGGAAGTTAATTTTAATTAATTTTAATTATTTAATTTATTTAATTTATTATCAAATTTATCATTATTTATTATTTATAAAATTTATTGTTGAATTTAATTTGATTTAATGTAATACATTTAATAAGGGGGACAGTCACCTGTAAGCAAAATATAAATTAATTTAGGATATGAGGGAATGTAGAATGACAAAGCAAAAGTGAATGTGGTTTTCACCCTTCGGTGAGCACAGACAACGTTCAAAGGAAAAAGAATTTTTAAAAAAAATCTTTGAAAGAGAATCCTAGAAAGCCAAAGGTCCTAAATCTGAAAGTCCAAGAACAGTTGGGAAGCATCAACATACTTGTGAAGTACTTGTTGATTAGCTTTAATCATAGGAGAAGGTACTATTTCAGAGGGGTTGAACAGCCTGATGTACTGAAACATCCCATACAATTGAAATGATAATAATTAGGTCAACTTAAACAAGGATATTTGCTAATATTCCTAAATATTTCTGCAGTTAGGCCACCCAGAATGTAAAAATTCTAATAGGCATGCTGTTGACTGTAATGTAAAACACAGCTGTGACACACATACCCCATAAGCACTCTGCCTGCTGCCATTAACCTCTCCACACAGGTTTAGGTACACCAGAAGGTCAGGGCAGTCACAATTCACTACTAGTCTCACCTCCCTTTAATATATAGAGATCCCTGACCCCTTTTTAAATATTCAGTCCCCTCTGTCCTCTTTCCCAGAGATGTCTCCAGACAAAACAACCCAGTTCCCTTTATTATCCACACCTCAATCATTTAGAAAAACAAAAAACAAAACAACAGCAAACTCTAGCATTTCCAGTGATCCCTAGAGTGATGTAACATCTCTTCCAAGTTTACCCTGGAAGTGATGTCACATTGTGTGCAATGCCAGTAGGGTTGCCAGCTCTGGGTTGGGAAATACCTGGAGATTTCAGGGGTGGAGCCTGAGGAGGGCGGGCTTTGGGGAGGGGAGAAACTTCAATAAGATACAATGCCATAGAGTCCACCCTCCAAAGAAGCTATTTTTTCCAGGAGAACTGATCTTGGTCATCTGGAGATCCACTGTAATAGCAAGAGATCTCCAGGTGCCATCTGGAGGTTGGTAACCCTAAATGCCAGCAACTTTTTTATTCTTATCCTGCCGCCCAAAGGAGAAGCAGATAGAAGAGTGGGTTGCTGACGGGAGGTCTCCCACCAGACTAAGACCTGGCAACTGTGGTGTATGATCTTCCCAGAAAGATTGTACCAAACAAATTTGGGGAAACCTGAACTGATCCTGAGAAAACCTGGAAGGTGGGCAAATGTATGTTGATAATTTTGTGTGTGTGTGTGTTTGTGTGTAGTAGGGTTGCCAGGTCCCCTGTGGCCACCAGTGGGGATGGGGGGCAGGGTTGCCAGCTCCAGATTGGGAAATTCGTGGAGATTTGGTGGTGGAGCCTGGGGAGGACAGAAACCTCAGTGGGGTACAATGCCATAGTATTCACCCTCCAAAGCATCAATTTTGTCCAAGGGAACTGATCTGTCTAGTATGGAGATGAGCTGTAATTCCAGGCGATCCCCAGGCCCCGCCTGGAGACTGGCATCCCTAGTGTATAGTAGAGTAGGGCTACCTAGGCCAGCTTGTGACACAGCAAAATGTCACAAGTCATAACATTACATAGGCACAGAGCTTACAGCAGTCTATCCTGACAGGGAAAGTTCCCAGTTTGACTGTGAGTAAAACCTCACACAATGAAAGGTTAAGGATTAGAAGTCCTGGAATATAGGAGAACTAAGGGACAGGTAACCCAGAGGCAAGGAGGCCGAAAAATTTAGCCAAACAATATTTTGCTTGCACACTTTTAGTTCTTCTTTTGAATGATATCTTAAACCTCAACAGGGTGTCTCAAAAGAGTAAATGAAGATAATACTTTTTAGCATGCATATCAGTTCAGATGTTGTCATGGTGGAGGGAAATTTCAGTAAAGAGATCATAGCAAGGGTGAGAGACATCTGCAGGGTATGTTCAGAATTAAATTGCAAAAAAAACCCATCAGTATATATCTTGATTACTATAGTAATATCATCAAAATTAGCACATGGTCATACTTTTAAAGCAAATGGCATGCATACTTAACTAAATAAACTCATTTGATTGTGAGCAAGTAAGTTGGGGACCATTCACACATTGTAAAGTCCAAAATCCAAAGCCTGCCTGGAATTCCATGCTGAGAACTGAATTTCGAGGTGCACACCAGGCCCAATTTGGATTGGAACTGCAGGGAGAAGGTTCAAGGGGCAGGATGTTATATCAACCCCTCCATCTATCACACCCCTCGGTGGCTGGCTGGCAGAAGATAGCATACAATAAATGAATGTTGGTGAGTGGTCAATAAAGCTAAATATAGATATTAAGAAGGCTGGATGATGTGCTGAAGTTACTGGTAGCCAGTGTTCCCTCTAAGCTGAGTTAGTGTGAGCTAGCTCACAGTTTTTTATTCTCTGGCTCACACATTTTTGTCTTAGCTCAGGAAAGATGGCTCCAGAGCAAGCTCATTTATGCAGTAGCCAAATTGTTCATTCACAACTTTAATGCCAGTAGCTCACAAAGTAGGATTTTTGCTCACAAGACTCCACAGCTTAAAGGGAGCATTGGTAGCTCAGATTTTTGGACTCCCTCTCCTCCTTTCCTTTTGATTAACACAGACCCCTTAATTTAACAATGTGGTATTAAGTTTGTTATCTCTTCTGTAGAAGAGTTAAGCATTGTATTTTGGTTGACAAGTAAAGCTTTGTAATATTGCAAGGGTTTTCACAGTTCAGCTGGGCTGCAGTACTCTTAATAGTTGTTACAATGTGATGCCCCCACACCCAGGATTACAGAACTGACAAGCTGTTTCTGCTGGTGAGAGAGAAGAAGTGGTTTATCTGGAAAGTTAAGCCCCCTTGTGCCCTATAGCCTGATCCAAACTTGGCCCATCAATGCCTGTGAATTAACTTCTGAGCACCAAACTCCAGGTGTATGTCTGATTGACAGGACCCAGGCGACCATCTTAATAGGTAGATTTCATAATGTGTGACTCTGAACTTTCCTAACCACATGGCAGCCATCCAGGCTTTCTTGTGATCTTTCCCAGAACTCTGCACCAAAGCTGGTTTGAGAAAAATTGGAGAAAAGCCAAAGAAACCTTGTGAGATGCAAAAATGCTGTGGTGAAGCAGGAAAAAACCAAACACCCACCCATTTCCTAAGAGCATCAAAACTAGGGCAAATAACCCACGTGGAAACAGCCATAAGTGTAGCTGCCAGGAGTGCTTTAAAGATAAATGCCTTTTCTCGCAACATGTGGCTGTATGAAACCAGTAGCTATCATATATACTTCTGTCACCTCATCATTATAGCTTCTGAATCTAGAAACAGTGTCTGAATCTAGAAACTTTCTATTTTGAAAGGAAAGCTGGAAGAACAGAAATGTTATTTAAAAATATAGCTGACAGACACTTAAAATTCCAAATACTGATTCACATGTAAGTACGCAGTTGTCATGATAACAAGTAAACATGAACAAGCTGGGGACCTGTAAGGAAGGAGGGAGCAGGGCCTGAACAAAGATGGCTCACCCCTCCTTCCCTTTGTCCCCCTTCATCTGACTTTCAAATACTATCAATATTCTGTGCTCCTGGAGTATACTCACCCCCCATCAGGCCAGTTTTTTAGTTTTTTGCTTTCCCTTTTGGTAACTTTAGTGGTTAAAGTGTAAGAGTAGGATCTAGGAGACCTAGGTCTGAGTCCCCAGTCACATACTCTCAGCCTAACCCAGGGGTGGCCAAACTGTGGCTCGGGAGCTGCATGCAGCTCTTTCACACGTATCTTGTGTGGCTCCCGGCAGGATCCCCATCTATTTGCTTTCTTTGTTTCTTTCTCTTTCTCTTTCTCTTTCTCTTTCTTTCTGTCTCTCTTCCTTCCTCCCTCCCCCTCCCTCCCCCATCTATTTGCTTTCTTTCTCTCTCTCTCTCTCTCTCTCTCTCTCTCTCTCTCTCTCTCTCTTCTTTCTTTCTTTCTTTCCACCTCTCCCTCTTTCTCTCTCTTAGACAAATAAATATCGTTAGCAAACAAATAAATATCATAATAAATATCTGTTTTTACTCCTTTTGTTTTTATTTTTGGCAGTCTCATTTAATGTTAATAAAAGGCAAAAGGCAAACGTGTGCGTAATATTTGTTCATGTCTTGCGGCTCTCAGACATCTGCCGTTTATTCTGTGTGGCTCTTACGTTAAGCATGTTTGGCCACCCCTGGGCCCTGACCTATCTACAGGTTGGTTGTGGGGTGGGATAACAACCATGCAAATCAATTGGTATCCCCACTGGGGAGAAAGGTGAGGTATAGAGTAAGTAAATAATAAATAAACAAACAAATACAAAGTCATATTTTTCTGTATAACTGGGGAATCCCCCAGAGCATATAGAGACTGGTCTTGTGACTGGCATGTTGGCCTATGCCCTGACCAGTGTTCCCTCTAAGCTGAGTTAGTGTGAGCTAGCTCACAGTTTTTCAGCCTCCAGCTCACAGATTTTTGTCTTCACTCAGGAAGGATGACTCTAGAGCCAACTAATTTATGCAGTAGCCAAATTGCTTGCTCACAGATTTCATGCCAGTAGCTCACAGAGTAGAATTTTTGCTCACAAGATTACACAGCTTAGAGGGAACATTGGCCCTGACCTGGATGGCCCAGACTAGGCGGATTTGGTCAGATCTCAGAAGCTAAGCAGGGTTGGATGGGAGACCACCAAAGAATTCCAGGGTTGCTATGCAGAGGATGGTTATGGCAAACCATCTGTGTTAGTCCCTTGTTTTGAAAACCCTACGGGGTTGCCATAAGTCAGGTGTGACTTGATGGCACTTTACACACGCACACACATGTTGGCCAGCCATTTTATTATCAGATATAGTTATGGAAGTTATAGTTGCAGGTAAGATGGCTCACATACACATTTAAAGATCCAAAAGTATGGCTAGTTGGTGGGGCACCTTATTCCACAGCTGATATTTTACATACTACATTCTAAAGAACATTTCTCAGTGTGGCCATGCTACAACTGCACAACAGCCAAGGTTTCCCTCCTATTCTCAAAGGCTTAATGAAAGCTTTATTTCTTAGCTACAGTTTCCTAAGTTTCATTGCCAGGAAAGAAAAGGGCCAAATCTGTCAAAATCATAACAGATCCCCATCAGCGTTTCAACACACAATAGTTTAATCCTAGAGAGGAATCACTGGAGACCAGAAGAATGCCAGTAAAATATCCATCACTCCATGCATCTTCCCAGGCAGAGATTCTGGCTCTTATGTACGTATTGCTTCAGTGATGTTCTCTCAGGAACTGCATCTTCTGAGAACCAAAGACTAACAAGGTTTCTGTTACTAATTGAAACAAACAGGGGCACTATTCATGTGAATTGAGGGCATTTTCCTGCCCTTGCCATTTGCCAGACCACAGGGGTACCTCATATTTCTGTCTAATTCAAGAGAGAGCCAGTTTTCCCCATCCCGCCCCCATAACAGCCATTCCCCCCCACGTGGTGTTCACATGGCGACCACCCCGCCCCCTGTACCAGGGAGCTTTTTAAAGTTGGTAATTGGTAACTGAATATCATTATATCAAATCCTTTGATTTTCCATTTTAAAAAAGTAAGGAGAACAGCATATATGCACAACAAAATGGGCTAGAGATTTACTTCTTTTTAAAAAATGAAAGCTGGAAATTCAGAGAATCAGATATACAGATTCTTATAATTTTTATACTGATATGATGATATTCAGTTGCTGATTTTAAAAAAAAAACCTGGGGGGAAAATCCTGGTGGTACGGTGGTGAATGGCCACCGCCTGGGACAGGAGAACTGCAGGGAAACCTGCTTTGTGGAAGCCCCTGTTGCTGCTGGGCTGTATTGGCGGCTACAACAGGAGCCAGTCCCCTGCGATTAAAAAATATCAGAATAGAGTTAATGCAAACTACGTTTTTAATCGACCAGGTTTGAAGCAAAAATACTAAAGAAATTGTATTGTCTAAGTGCAAGTGGAAATAAGGAGCAGGCATCAGTGCCAACCATCAGATTCCATCTCTCCTGGATTTAATTGTCACTGAGTGAAATGAAAGCAGGTGGTGTTGGAGAAAAGGAAGATGCTTGAAACTGTTTGTCACTATGGTAGGGTTAACTTGCATTGCCCACAAGGTGACACTAAACCTGATGCTAATAAATGCATTCGTTGTTAAAATGCTTTAGAATTGACATAGCAGAATAAAAGGTGTGATTACCCTGATCCTGACACATTTACTTGGTAATAAACCCAAATAAGTTTGTTTAGAATCATGGACTAGTCACATTTAAATTTGAGCAGCACTTTCTATTATTTAAGATATTGGTATGTGTAGGCTTGGACCCTAAGGTTACTGCTGTTTGTGCCCCTCCTTGCCCATGGTGGAGGCTTTCCTCTGTTGGGCAGTGCTTTCCTCTGCCACTAGGAACTTCTTAGCTTGTTGAGTAATGGTGGTCTTGAGTGAGCAGAAGCTCCTAGAGCAGACAACTGCCTTCTGTCTGCCACACAAGTGGAAGCAAGGCTTGGGGATCTAGCTTTCCTTACATGCCTAAGTACTGTGTTGCTGAGTAATTAGAAAGTAAAGAAACCAGTGCGCTAAGGACAAGGCAGGTTGCCGACAAGGCAGGGCCTCCCTGATCATTGAGTAGGTAGCCATTCCATCTGAGAGTGCACATGGCTCCTTTGAGGATCTGTCACCTTCTAGAGAAGTCAGGGTGGCAGGCCCTCTCTGGTTGTGTAGCAGACAGCTACTCCACTGGAGGCTGGGAAGAAAAAAAAAATCTTAGTAATAATACATTCTTTCCTTTTGTAAATTGTCTTGGGATTTGGGAACTCTTAAAATTAAAACACAACTTACACATGTAGTAAATAAATTTTAAACAGCAAGACATGAGATTCCACAGCAGCCTGTACTAATTAATTTCTCACAGGTATTGCCAACAAGAACTGTGTACCTTCTTGCTCCAAGTCTGCACTTTCAGTTCTCTTGTTTGTCGTTGCTGTATTTTGCAGTCAGTTTTGCAGCTGTGACATCATGTGTGTCACAGTTCTTTACACGTGATATGCATTGTAACTCTGCAGTGTCTGTGCTCTTAACCTTTGAAATCAGTAGGCTAGCAGTAGACCTAAGGAAATGTCAAGGCACTTGAAAGAAACAGGGAACATTTTAGAAAATCTCAAGATACCGGTCAATTGCTTTTATTGGCAGAAGATAATTTCTCCCACTTTCCTTTTCCATGAGCGACCTGATCTGCATTGGAAATGTATCATTAATGACTTCTCTGCATGTTCAATCAAGTCATTGCCCAGTGACATTTTATCCTTTGCAGAATTCCCCATTTTTTCAGCTGTGCATCTTAGCCAATATAGGCTTGTGTTCAAATTTCAGGTGTATAAATAACAAACTCCTATTTACTTTCACATTGTGATGTGGCCAAAGCAAGATGCTCTAGATTACTGCATGAGGAAGGGTAAGTGGCAGTGGAGAGGAATTGTTATTCCCGCTTCAATTAGCATGGAAATGTTTATGCTCCATTAACTTTCTTGGATTTGATCATTGCTTACATCACTGGAGAGCATGTTCTTTTCAGTCAGTAAGAAAATAGCAACAACAAGATCAGTCATTATGACTGACCAACCCTGAGAGACATGCAGGCCAGTTGTTCAAACAGAAAATTCTGTGCAAGGAAAACTCTGTTTTGCTGAAAAATCATGCACATTTCAAGAACATCTATCCATCATAAGAAAGTACCAATGTACTTGTCTCCTTTTGAACCAAAAATTACAAAATACATTTGTACTGGGCTTTCATTTGGATATTTTGTTCCAGCTTTCCTTCTACATTGGCTGTTCTTACATGTTTAAGTCATTTCTTTATATATGTAATTCTCTTGGTAAAAGTGTTCCATTTGTTGATCTAACATGGATTGTGTGATCATGTACAGAAATTTTAAAATGGTGTATAAAAATCCTTCAGAAATTTTTTAATGGTGTATAAAAATCTCTTTACTGACTTTGTAATCCATGTTTTTAATACAATGCGCTGGGTACAATGACTCCCTTCCACTAAATTCAGTCCAATTATTCTCTTACACATAGCCGGCTCCGGCTAGGAGGGCGGGGTAAAAATCTGAAAAATAAATAGTCTTTCCACAGTGCAAAAAAGACTTTCTCCAACAGATGAAGACTTATCAGAAGGGCGTCATTGGCTCCAGCTTGTTGAAGGGGGATCGTTGGAAAACTGATGAACTGCAAAATGCCACAAGATGTATGGGCTGCCCTAAGGAGGGTGAACTGAGAGAAATTGCCCCATATTCAGCATAGCAAAAGAAGGAACTGGAGGTGACTTCAGTCAATGACCCCTCTTCACTGTGCCCCCTGTATCCTGTGGCATTTTGTCCACAGGACTTCCTCAGACCCAGGCCTCAGATTATAGGAAGCTACAGCAACTGCTGGACAGGAGAGAAAAGGCAGGAGTAAGCCTTCCACTTGTAGTTCATAGAATCCAATTTATTTTGTTATGGATACATTGATTTTTCAAGGTATAAAACTGTTCTTATTCATCTGACAATTCAGTGCTGTGTGGTTGAAGGAACTTGGGTAAGGTAATGGCATCTGTGCTTCAGTGCCAAGGCACACCTGGTGCTTTTTGAGCAGGGGTCCTCAAACTACGGCCCGCGGGCCACATGCGGCCCGCCAAAAACATTTATCCGGCCCGCCTCTCCTCTGTGGATTCCACCAAGGGCTCCTGGGAGGGCTGTGCGGGCGAGGGCTGTCTGGAAGAGCCCTGCTCGGAATTTGTTCATAGTTTTTTTTAAAAAAACTATAGTCCGGCCCTCCAACGGTCTGAGGGACAGTGAACTGTCCCCCTGTTTAAAAAGTTTGAGGACCCCTGTTTTTGAGTGTTTATACTGCACATTCATACTTCAGTAATCCTGGCACAACCCTAAAGTAGGTCAGTGTTTTTACCCCCATTGGTAATAGAGGACTGAAGCCGAGAGCCACCAATTGTGAAAGCCACCTATTTAAATACATGACAGACTTCCTGGTTCACAGCTCAGTCTCTTAGGGTGCCATCCTAAGTAGATTTATACCCTTCTAAATCCATTGGAATTAAAATTGCTGGGAAAAAGATCAACAACCTTAGATATACAGACGATACCACTCTAATGGCAGAAAGTGAGGAGGACCTAAAGAGCCTCTTGCTCAGGGTAAAAGAGGAGAGCGCAAAAGTGGGCTTGAAGCTCAACATAAAAAAAAACTACGGTCATGGCATCCGGCCCCATCACTCCTTGGCAAATAGAAGGAGAAGTCATGGAAGTAGTGACAGACTTCACGTTCCTGGGATCCCAGATCACCGCAGACTGTGACAGCAGCCATAAAATTAAAAGACGCCTGCTCCTTGGGAGGAAAGCGATGGCGAACCTAAACAGCATGATAAAAAGTAGAGACATCACCCTGCCAACAAAGGTCCGCATGGTCAAAGCAATGGTATTCCCAGTAGTCATGTATGGCTGCAAGAGTTGGACTATAAGGAAGGCCGAGCGCCGAAGAATAGATTCTTTTGAACTATGGTGCTGGAGAAGACTCTTGAGAGTCCCTTGGACTGCAAGAAGATCAAATCAGTCAATCCTAAAAGAAATCAACCCTGACTGTTCCCTGGAAGGCCAGATAATGAAACTGAAGCTCAAATACTTTGGCCACCAAATGAGAAGGGAGCACTCACTGGAGAAGACCCTGATGCTGGGAAAGACTGAAGGTCAAAGAAGACAGGGACGGCAAAGGATGAGATGGTTAGACAGTGTCATAGATGCAACGAACATGACATGGAGCAAACTTCAGAGGACGGCGGAAGACAGGAAGGCCTGGCGTGATCTGGTCCATGGGGTCGTGAAGAGTCAGACTCAACTGTGCGACTGAACAACAACAAGTCCATTGAAATCAGTGGACTTAGAAAAGTTAACTCTACTTAGAATTGCACTGTCTGATGCAACTGTTCATTCTCATGGCTTCTGTGCAGTCTCACAGGCTGGGCACGGGAAAGAGCTTTCAAGCTTTTAAATAAATTTTCAGAGTCTAAGAGTGCTCCCCCTCCCCTCTGTCTTGAGTGTAGCCTTTCCCATCCAGAGGGTCACGTGACAGAGGTGAGAAAAGCACTCTTCCCTCAGTTCTCTTTTTGCCTCCATAAGGAGAGCATGAGCTTAACTCGACCTGCGCTCTTCAGAACTTTTTTTTCTTGATTCCACTTCAATCTTGGGTAGATTGGCTTTATTCAAGAAGTGTGAGGAATGCGGAGCAAGATGGCTCAGACTGACCATCACAAGGCCTGTCTCTTCTGCTTGGGTGAAGGCCATAATACAACCTCATGCCCTGCTTGCCACCACCTCACACCTCAAGCCCAAGAGAGGAGAGCAGCCAGACTTAAAGCTACTTTATAGGAGGCCTTGGGTACCCCAAATCTCCATGTGGAAAAATGCCCCCCCTTGATAAAAGACCAAGGGCTCCGTTTGTGACCTTGGGACCAGTGCCCTCAGCATCTGAACCAGCGGAGGCATTGTCCCTGGTGAGATCTACATCAGAACCACTGTCCAAAAAAATCAAAAAAGAAAACCAAGCACTCCCAGCAGGACTCCTCCCGGCACCATTCTCCCTCCCCTCGACATCAAACGGCAATGCCTCAACATCAACAAACACCATCCCCTCGAGGTCAGAGCCCAATCTCTCCTCAAGGTTGATAGGAATCGCCCACTCAACACCAATGGACCAGCTGATCTCAGAGTCGACAGTCAACACTGACAGATCGACGTTTGGCATCGCCTGGATGCCATCTCTCTCACCTATAATCACCTATAGTTTCCCATGCATGTTAAGCCCACAACCTTCCTCTTGCTGCCTCGAGACCTTGCCAGGCAGTCCATATTGTTAGCCATAGTCTCAGTGGACAATTCTAATCCTTTTCCTTGTAGAGAAGTAACAGCTACCCTTTCATCTCTTTGAGATGAGCCATCCCGAACCAGAGACTTTTCATCTCCTGTTGGCTTTCCCCCAATATTCAGTTTAAAAAATGAAAAATGCCCTGCCACCTTTTTTATTTTAAGTGCCAGCAGCCTGGTTCCTTCTCGGGACAAGTGGAGACCGTCTCTTTTGTACAGCTCCCTCTTGTTCCAAAAAGCATCCCAGTGCCTAACAAATTTAAACCCTCCCCCCCTACACCATCGTCTCATCCACGCATTCATATTTAATCTGTTAGAACTCAGAGCTATTAGACATGCTCTTACTTCTTTTACTGTGCTCCTGAAGGGACGTCATGTTCTTCTGGCAACAGACAAATGACAGCCAAATTCATTGTGAACAAGCAAGGGGGCACAGGTTCCATCCAACTATGCAGAGAGGCATCATATGGCACTGGGTAGTATCTCATAGGGTGCATCTCACTGCCATACACATTGCAGGTCAGGATGACACTATGGCAGACATGCTAAGCAGAAACTTAGACACAAACCAAGACTGGTCGATTGCAGATTAGTACCTCCTCCCATCTTCAATGAGTGGGGTTTTCCCGAAACAGATCTCTTTGCCACAATCTCCAATGCCAAATGCTTCCTCTGTTGCTCCAGGGCAGTAGTGGGCAAAGATTCTATTGGGGATGCTGTGACAGATTGCACAAAAAAGCAGACTTTTTAAAATGCTGCTTGTGTCAGAGAGTCAGGAGAGTTCAAGAGTTAATCTTCCCTGGAAAGAAGTTATGTGATTGGCTGCTCTACTCACTCTCTGATTGGCCAGCATCAGCTTAGAGAGGAAAGAAAACAGCTGATCTGGAGGGGAAAGGATCTTTCACCTTTTAGTCTTGGTCTGAATTTGAAGATCTGGATCAGTAGCCAGAGAGTTTGGCTTCTGAGGGAAGAGACTTTGGGAGTCAGTGATTTCTGTCTGGGAATTGTCAGAAAAGTACTTCTATAGCTAGAAGAATAAGAACCCCATTGTCTTAAATATATTAGAACTACTCTGAGGGAGAACTTAAATTCTCAGTCAAGAAAGCTACAGAGCAGTTTTATACAGACAACAGATACTGGAGAAGGATTTAGCAGAAGGCCTGGGTAGTTATAGAGAGAAACTGTATTCAAGATTCTGTGTAACAGCTGAAATATACAATAAGCAGCTATCTGGTCAATGCCCTCAACATTTCCCTGGCATTCATAGAATCATAGAATCACAGAGTTGGAAGGGGCCATACAGGCCATCTAGTCCAACTTCCTGCTCAGTGCAGGATCAGCCTAGCCTAGAGCAGCCCTATAGATGTGGGCATGGATTTCCAGAATGAAGCAGGTGTGTGGAAATCCATTTTACAATCAGTCTTCCGTTGATCAGCCCACACCTACTTCCTCGGTAAATGACCTTGCTAATCTCCGTAATGGGACTGCACAGAAGCCGTGACAATGAAAACAGGGTTGCACTTACCTGTAACCATTTTTCATTGAGTGGTCTTCTGTGCAGGTACACATCCCTCCCTCCTTTCTCTGCTATGGGCTGGTCTGCTGGTCATGCAGTTCCTTATGGCGACAAAGGGAGAACTGAGGAGTGCTCTCCCTGTCTCCATCATATGACCTTTTGGGCGGCAAAGGCTACACTCAAGACGGAGGGAAAGTTCTTTAAAAGCTTGAAAACTTTTTCCTGTGGCCAGCTTGCGATGGCGCGGTCCCCATGTGTGCCCGCACAGAAGACCACCCTATGAACAGTGGTAACAGGTAAGTGCAACCCTGTTTTCTCATCACATAGAACCAAGGGACATTCACAGCACTTGTTCTGCCATGATTATTATTAACTTGTACTTGCTTAGCCGCCCAGAGCCTGCTTGCGGGGAGGGCGGGGTAAAAATCAAAATAAATAAATAAATAATTAATTAATTAATAATGACATAAAAGAGTCATACAAAAATGGATGTCCAGTAATGGCAGAGCGGGCAATGGCAATTGGAGATGTTTTAGGGGCTATTAAGGATTCCAAAGAACCAACAGTTTAGTTGCTTATTTTTTTTATTGTAAAAAATTTATCTAACAAATGGAACAGAAGCCTCATTTGCTAGACACAATAATCCTATTGTATTGTAATGTAACAAGCCACATTGTGTGTCACTGTGACTTGACTCTGCATCAAAGATAACAACCTTTAACTAGCATCTCGTTTTGCCTTTTAGCCCAACCCCTCAATCTCCAGTTTTAAGGAACAGAAAAGTTCACCAATCTGTGTCAAACTGGGGTTGAGATGCAATTATCAAATGGTCCTTTATGACCTTGAAACCAGTGAACAATGGAACCCATCTTGTCCGGTGGATTTTGAAGCGGGAATTAACTGGCTGTGTTAATGGATGTAGTTGTGGAAATGTAGCGAGATTTTTCCAAGACAAGCATGGAATAGCTTAAATTGTAAATGTGTTCAATTATAAATCTTATTTTGCTTTGTTCTCTTCCAGAGGATTATGCCCACCTGTGCAACATTCAGGTTCCTGGATCACGAAGGCCATATGGGCAGGATGCATTGGTTGACTTTGAAGAGGAGCACTACAGTCCAGAAACTGATCCATACTTTGTGGAAGACCGTAAGTAGCTTTTACGACTTGTAGGTGAGAATTCTAATTTGAATTCCGGTCTCTCCCCCCCATTTTATATACACACACACACACAATTATTGTGCTTATTTTATTGACAGTTTTTTTTCTAGCAGATGTTCTCACACTTGAGGCCAGGAGTTGTGTGTGAGCTCAGTTGCTCAAAGTAAAATATTAATTTTTAATGCAGTGAAGTATATCGATATTTAACAAATTTACCACTGAAAGTGAAAAGAATAACTAATATTCTTAGAAGGAAGTAGATGTCTCTTTGGAAACACAAGATTCTCCAAAACAGCATAATTATTTCAGTTTTATCAGAAAAAAATGATTTGGGTTTAGTCCAGTGTGTCAGCATAAGCTCTAAGAGCCTTTTTACCTCTCCTTTGGGGAGGGGGGATCCAATATGTCCACACACTCTGAAACATCTTCAGGCCTAGGAATCTGATGTCCTTGTGCATGTGAAGTACTTTCAAGTTACAGCTGACTTTATGGTGACTCCAACAAGGGTTTTTCAAGGCAAGTGATTAAGCAGAGTTGGTTTGCCATTGCCTTCCTCTGCAAAGTCTTCCTTGGTGGTCTCCTGTCCGTCCCAGCTTAGCTTCCAATATCTGATGAGATCAGGCTGTTCTATACCATTCCACATCCCCTTGATGTCCTTAGGAGTCATTAATACTGTGTGCCTCAACACCAGGCTTTTTTCACTGTTCCCTGCACAGCTATCAAGGCGGGAGTAGAGCAGAGTGCACTAAAACAGAATAGACTGTCAATGTTGCAGTTTGCCAGATGTGCAGTCAAGAATCTGTGGTGTAGAATGAGTTATAGCCTTTTGCCAGTGGAGGAGGTGATTTGGTTTACTGAATGGTAGGGGAAGCTGGTGCCATGTAGGAAGAATTCTTAGATGCTGTTGAGCTGGGAGCTTCAGGTGTGCTCAGGACTTGAAAGATAGCAATCGGGGGCACCAATGATGTTGAAGTGATTTTGTGATGCAAGACATAGAAGGATAGAAAGGTGACACACCTTGACATCAGAGGGCTTGGATAAGAATGTAAATTTGTTAACTAATGAAAAAACAGAAAGTTCCATTCATTATGGATCCGTTCATAATCATAATCAAAACGAATAGGAAAACTACCCATGTTCATTCATATTACTTTCTCTTTGTTATTCTGATGTCTGGTTTGAAGAATGTACATAGGATTCAGATTCAGAGAGAGGAGGGAAGAGAGACAGGAGATAATGGAACAGACAGGATACTTTCCCAATCATTATATTCAATCTCGCAACAAAGACAAGTTTTCCTAATACCTTTTCTTTCACCATTCACTGGTGGCTTAGGGGGGACTTTGTTGATTCTGTAGATGCAGTATACCCTCACCATCAGTATACCCTCACCATACCTGACCCTGTTCTGTTTTTTAGAGACTGAACATTTTCAGTAGCTTTTTTCTGTTTTGCATTTAGTATTGCTACAGAGTTCTAGTGCGAGTCTGTCAATTCCGTGCTCTAAATCTGTTAATGTCACTAAGCCTGTTACACTTACTGAGTGTCTGTCACTCATTGTGGTGCATATGAAGGTAAAGTTATTTCCATAAAACGCTATTATCCAGTGTTGGGGTTTTTTTGTGCAAAATACTCGTTTTCACGGTCTGAACAATGAACAGTGTGCCCAAAATCATGGAACAGCAGCAGGGGCCAAGAACCTGTCTTGCTTGGCTCAGGCAGACAGCTCACTGCCTCCTCCTGCTGCCCAGTTTAAACCAGGGGAAGCAGGCGAGGGCAGCCTAGCTGGGATTGCTTTGCCTGCGGGGAGCCCACTACTCTCAGCAGGTGCAGCTCTGCACTGCCTTCTCCTTCAGCTTGGCTTGAACCAAGAGGCAGGAGAGGGTAGTCCAGTTGGGATTGGCTGTGCCCATGGTGAGCCAATCACTCCCCACTGACAAAGCTCTGTGCTGTCTTTTCCTGAAGCTCGGTTTAAACCAGGCTGCAGGAGAAGCCAAGGCAGCCCCAGCATTTTTCAGTTCTGATCTACTGGACCCCCCCGAAAATTTGGGATTTCTGAAAAATCCTGGATCTGAATACTGTACCGGTATGTGGATCTGGGATTTTTTGTGAATCCCAGCATTTTTTCAGATCCAATAGATCCAAACCAAAAATGCTGGTCAAAAAAAGTTGCACACCCCTAGTGGTGATAAAGGGACACTTCCCATTCCAGCTGCATGTTGCTTACAGCCTCCCTTTTCCTTCGAATCACTTTCCTCTTGCTTTGGTTAACATGTCACATCACATGAAGGGAAACAAAGGAAAAATAAGTGCAAGCAGGACAAGAGAGCTGTAAATGTTTTCGTATATTTCATTCTTTACTGGCCCTTACGCAAATACATTCAGCAGAAGCCAACCTAATGATTTCATCTCTTCTGAATGCTGTACAAACTCAGTTGTCTTACACAGAGTTGTATAAGGTTCAACCATTTCACTGTCATATGATTTTAATTAAACAAAGCAGTGCTTTGAACTGAGCTGTAGCTAAATAGCAGCTTTGTTGAAAATTTGCAAAATACCATACAGGAATACCATACATAGAAATAGGTTATAGTCATGGGGATGAAACAGAAAGCGTTGGGAAAATAAATTAGTTTACCTACTGTTGTTGAACAGCTAAAGTGCAGTATTTTTCCTTCAAGTTGTTTGTACATGTTTGGGGTTCAACTTAGAGCCTGTCTGGGGGGGGGGGAGGCTAGCTGTTGCTAGAGCACATGCCTTACATGTGCAAAATCCCAGTGTCAATTTCTGTCCCATGTAATTGTGGCCCCCACAGTGAATGGGTGGCCTGATGGCTTGACAACGAACAGAGACCTTTTTGTGGATATAACAGGCCAGAACTTTATTGATTAGAGCTGCAAAGGTTTGGCTTGGCATAGGGTGAAGGATTGAAGGCCTCAAGCAGCCCAGCTGCTGCCCAATAGAAACCCGTCCCTCAGCCCATCTCCTGAGAGGAAAGCACCCCAGGATAGCAGACAAATGGGAACACCAGGACACTGTGTGTTCCCCTTGGCACCTGGAGGCGAGGAGAGTCTGGCAGCCCCCAAGCTGGGCATGACTCCCTAAGCCAAGGGCTGATGGGCACATAGGCCCAATCTTCCCAAATGGATCCAGCCCAATGCCAAAACAGCCCCCCAAGTCACAAGCCTGCTTTGCTCTGTAGTTTTGGGAAGGATTGCAGCAAAGCCTGGATAGCTGCTAAGTGGGAAAGTTTAAAATTTCCAGGTCCTGCCCATACAGCAGCCATTTTCTTTGCAACAGCCATTTCCTCTCCCTGATGCCAGGGCTTTTTTCTTTTATTTTTAAATCAGTGACTGAATAATGTTATATCAGTATACTGTTATATCAATACACTAGCCTGATACCTGTGCTTCGCTACGGTATTTTAAGTTCCGTAAATCCAGTTATAATACTGATGATGTGAAGTCTGAAATGTAACATTTGTTGTAGGGATTCTAATGGAGAAGACTAGTGAAAAAAATGAACTGAGACATACGTTAAAAAAAATTCTCTACTGAAGGACCTCTCTGTAGACCACATTGGTAGTTCTGCCCTCAAGTGCTAGGATCACCAGGATCACCCCTTTCGACTCACTTAGGGGTCGAATTTCTAAAAATCTCTTCTTAGTGAGCATCTACGTCATGGTAGGAGTGCTCTCCCCGAATTTCGTGTTTCTAGGTCCAGGGGTTTGGCCTGGGCATTGATTTTACGGTGAGGGGACTTTCTTTTATATGTATAGAAGAGAAAGTCGCCTCACTCAGAGTTCTGAGGCAAAACCTGTCTGCACCCACCTCCCTCTGATTGCTCAACTGTGGATCTCAATATTGTGAGGTAAAAACACAGTTAGAAGAGACTGCAGACAGTTGAGGACAGTTACAGAAATCAGCTATTCAAGACTCCTGAATAGACATTTTTCAAAAAAGCCAGCAGGGCAATTGAGTTAATTAATGTTTATGGGGAGATAGTAAAGGACATTTCTAGGAGCTATTTTGATGCATTCCTCCCTCATGAACCTGAAGAAATGTCCACCACATCACCACTCCCTCACACCAACTCCCCCTCACACCTCTCACCTCTTACTGCCCCCATGAAAGCTCCTGGCAAAGTCGAGCCAGATACACCAACACTACAAAGAGGAAGCAATATAGGAATGTGGCAAAGACATTTGCACATAGTACTCCTGCGGGGCACTGAGCTGTGTAGGCGAAGTACCAGCGAGATCACCCTGAGGTGCTCAGAACAACACAGTCTCCATATGAGCAAAACAATCCAGGAACACAAGTAGAGAGGCCATCACTTTCGTGGAAGGTGGCAGGAGTGGACGTAACAGACGACTGCTTCTTAAATGGACAGTTCTATGTGGCCTGCTCCAGAGTGAGCTCACCAAGCAGCCTGGTGATCCTAGCACCTGAGGGAAGAACCACCAATGTGGGCTAGAGAGCGGTCCTTCAGTAGAGAGGAGGAAAAGTACATATGTCTCACTTCATTTTTTACACTACAGTCTTCTCCATTAGAATTACTACAACAAATGTTACATTTCAGACTTCACATCATCAGTATTATAACTGGATTTACGGAACTTAAATACCGTAGTGAAGCACAGGTATCAGGCTAGTTTATATATATATAGATGTATCAGGTTCTCTGAATTATCAGCTTTCTTTTTTGGAAAAAAGTAACCTCCTTTGTTGTGGAGATATAAGGGAAAGGCAGTATAAGGAGTATAATGGTATATTTATATAACGCTATTCAATCTCCAATTAAAAAAAAATCTACCATGGAAGCCTGCTGTGTAGAAGCCTCATTACTGCTGCGCTGCAAGAGTAGCTGCAGCTCAGCAGAGCAACCATGCAAGCCTGTCCCGGCATGGAAAACACCTTAATTCCCAGGCTTGTGGGAACCTGATTCAAATTAGGGCCACAGTGCACACAGGGAGTGGTCTTAAGCCTTCTTCTCCCTCCCCCTTGCAATTTTCCTGACCTGAAATGGCCCTGGGGAGTCACTGTACTGTGTACTGATGAGCTACATGTAATTTTCCTAATGGGGCAAATTGTTGCTCCAGTGTTCTGTGCCCTGTTTCTCCAAGGGCCTCTTCCTATGCTACATTTTGAATTTTGAAATAGATGTCTGTGTGGTAAGATGCAATCCAACTAATAAGTGATTCTGACAAACCTGAGTGCTGTTGAATTTGGGGCAGGGCACAATGGCAAAAGGAAGAGTGACAATGTAACAGTCTATCAAGCAGTTACAAGAGCAGAGTCTCACCGAGGGCAGTACTAAGCATGTATACTCACAATTAAGCCCAGTTTTATTCCGGGAGACTTGTTTCCAGGAAAGTGTTCTTAGGATTGTAGGATAGTTATCCAGAGCAGCAAACAAATTTGACATGGTAGTTTTAATAAGGGTCAGGCACAATGCTCCCTCTAAGCTGTGGAGTCTTGTGAGCAAAAATTTTACTTTGTGAGCTACTGGCATTAAAGTTGTGAGTGAGCTATTTGGGTACTACATAAATTAGTTTGCTCTGGAGCCATCCTTCCTGAGCTAAGACAAACATGTGAGCCGGAGGCTAAAAAACTGTGAGCTAGCTCACACTAACTCACCTTAGAGGGAACACTGGTCAGGGAGTACAACCTAACTTCAATAAGAACATAAGAAGATCCCTGTCTCACACAGTGGCCAACCAGATACTTTTTCCAGCTCTGCAGTATCCTTTTGGAGATAGGGTGACCTTTCCAAATGAGACCACACCATAGATCTATTACAGTGTTGGCCATTTTATTCTCAATCCCTTTCCTAATAATCCCCAACATAGAATTTGCCTTTTCACTGCTGCAGCACACTGAGTTGACACTTTCATTGCGCTATCCACTTACAACCCCAAGATCTTTTTCTCAGTCTCAGCAAGTTCAGACCCCATTAGCCTGTACTTGAAGTTGGGATTTTTTTGTCCCAATTTTTTGTCACCTTATATTTACCAATATTGAACTTCATTTGCCACATTATAGCCCACTCACCCAGTTCATGGAGGTCCTCTTGGAGCTCTTCACAGTAAGCCTTGAATTTCAACATCCTGAATAATTTTGTGTCATCTGCAAACTTGGCCAGTACACTATTCACCCCTAGTTCCCGATCATATATGAATAAATTATTTTAGACTTGGCAGAACCTTTCCTAACCTGTGGAATGCATTCTGTTTGGTCTTCAATAGTGCAGTTTTAAATAGCTTCCACGGATCCTCTAGGGATTTCTCTCTTGTGTTTCCCCTTCAGCTTCCTTTTACTATTCCCCTCTTTCTTGTAAAGTTCTCTTTTTTTTAATCAAATGTTATAGTTTTGGACTTTAGGGGTAATTTTCCATTGATCTGAATGCTGAACTGAATAGCTTTGTGGTCACTGTTCCCAATTGGTGTAAAAACCTCTGCATTTCTCACCAGGTCTTGAGACCCGCTCAGAACCAAGATCACTATCCCTCTGGTTGTCCCTGTGACCAACTGTTCTAGTGCACAGTCATTTATGATGTCTGGGAATCTTATTTGTACAGCATGACTCGAGAACATGTTTACCCAGTCAATGTGAGAGTAGTTAAAGTCTCCCAGTATAATATTATCTGCTTTAGTCACACACACCCTTATCTCCTTCTCCACCTCAAAATAAGCCTAAGGGGTTTGGTCAGGTGAGCGATAGTACGCCCCCACTCTTAAGTAACCCTTAAAGCCCATTATTTCCACCCATATCATTTCTGTTGGTGAGTTAATTCCCCTGATGTTTTCTAACTTATTTGATTCTATGCCTTCTTTGATGTACAATGCAACACCAACATCCACCCGTCCATCCCTGTCCTACCTATAGAGTTTATGCCCAAGAATGACTTATACCCAGGATCACTTACACAAGTTGTTTGCCCTGACTTGGATGCTGCTGGGAAGAAGAATCCCCCCCCCCCACTTTCCCACAGTGTTGTGGTGCTTCTATGCACTTTTGGGCTTTCCCCATCTTGTCTGCAATCTTGTTTTTGCTGCAATACTTTGAGATAGTCAGGGTGACATACATGGAAGGGAGAGTCTGGCTTCCCAGTCACAACCATTTTAGTACCATTTCTCTGTCCCCAGTCACCAGCCATTTCTCCCTGCCACTGGATGACTGTTGGGTTTTTTTAGTCAGCAGTTGAATATCACCATAATAATGAGTCCATTGTGTTCTCCAAATTTCCAGCTTTTGTTTGACAGCAAAAGTAGGTCTCAAGCTCCTTTCATTGCAAAGATGTACCTTTCTCCTTATATCCCTGCAAGGAAAGAGACTTACTTTTTTAAGAAATGAAAGCTATCAGAGAACCTGATAGCCTTGTTATTAGGATGTTATAACAATATTAAATTGCTGATTTTTAAAAAATCTGGAAAAACCCCTTATGACATAGAGAGGGGAAATAGCTCCTGCAAAGGGACTGGACTAGGAGTATGCAGTGAAACCTACTATGTGGCAGCCTGGCTGCTGCTGCACTGTATCTGCAGCCACCGAGCTATGGGGAGACCACACAATACCTTCCCCATGTGAAAAGCATCTTGTGCCAACTTCTTGCTGTAATAAGGTATCCTGGTTGGTGTGGTGGGTCTCCCCGTGATAGGCCAGTGCCAGGTGGAAGTACATAGTCTACATTTCTGCCTGAGGTTCCTGGTTCAATTGCCAATAGGAGAGGCTTCACTCCAGATGTTTCAAAGGTTGTTTGCTGGTTAAGCTGCTTGTACCTCAATATGTAGTGTGGGAAAGTGGCCTTTACAAACCTGCTTTCCCTCTTCCGTTCTGTTTTGCTCTAAACGTTTCTTATAAGTAGAAACAAAATGTTTTAAAGCAGGTTGCATAGTATGCTTGTGCAACTATGATATAAGGAGACATGTATAAAGTTTCAGGTTGTTAGACTTTCGTCATGCTCTGTATGGAGCTTAGTAAAGTACAAGCACACCCTTGCTTTTCTGCCCAGTAGGGATCTTGTATTTCATAATAGAACTAGCTGTGTTGTATAACAGCACTGCAGCCAGCATTTACAATCTAAATGAACTGCCACACTCTTGTGAAGTAAGGTGCATATATTGTGGCAGTTTGTCATGGCCTTATTATCTTGAGTTAAATCAACAGTTTACCAAAATGCATTTTTATATGTGTAATTTATTGCATTATTATCACATTGAAAAGAAATTTGGTGGCATTTGTGTACTATTAGTAGAATAAGAAAGTTATTAAGTGCATGATAAATGTTGTTTAGTCCTGTGGAAACATCCAATGATTCCCCCCATCTTTAGAGGGAATCTTAAATATCTTAATAAGGTGCTTGTATCTCTCTTCCTAGAGAAGGCTTCCAAAAACATCACATGTTGTTTTCCTCTGAGAAATTCACAAGATGGTGTATGCAGGGCCTGATATCACTGAATTGTTTTGGAATAGAGTACACTTTTTTTTTTAATCACTTTGTGGAGACCAAAATGGGAGTAGTAGCATCGGATTGAGTTCTTTCTTTGGTTTAACTGTTGAAATTACATGCTGCTCTCATTTCATACCTAGATGATGTTCGATTGTGTTTGACTGCCATCTTCAGTTCTGTTCAGTTATTGCTTCTCTAAAACGTCTACTGTTTTAGAAAGTGTGTGTGTGTTTGTGTGTGTGTGTCTGTGTGTGTGTGTGGTTTGCAATTGCCTTCCTTTGCACAGCAACCCTGGAATTCCTTGGTGATCTCCCATCGAAATACTAACCAGGGCCGACCCTGCTTAGCTTCCAAGATCTGACAAAATCAGGCTAGCCTGGGCCATTAATCCACCCTAATCCTCCTTCTAGCCCAAGTCATCCATCAGGGTGACCCGAGTGGTTTCTGTACCAAATTTATGTTGGAATCCATATTGAAGTGGGTCCAAATAATCAAATTTCGTACAAAAGTTGAAGCTGAGAAACTGCCACCTAGTCAGGCTATTCACCCAGAAAGGGGAGAATTTTGAGGCCAGCTGGGAGCTGAAACAATGTTGAGGGTCCGGTGGGAGGGGGGCTTCTGGTTGAATGTTGTTCTACCTTTTCTTGTGGGGATGCACTATTATCAGTATAATGTATAGGTATGCCCTTAGATAAGTGCATAATCCACCTAGAAAAACCCATATTCAGAAACATGCTTTCAGATGTGGGTTGCCTTTCTGGTTTATCACCAAAGGGTGTTGCCTAGGGAACAAGAGAAATCCTGCTTCTAGCAACTAGAACTACATATGGAATGGTCCTACAAACTTAATAGACTGTCTGTGTGTGAAGGATATTTCTGGCATGCTTCTTTCCCCCAGTCTAAAAGATGTTGAGAAGATCCTGACATCTGGTCATTAAAGATACAGATAATGGGTTGGAACCAGCACAGAATATCCACATGCACACAAGCAAAAGCACAAGAAAAAGTAGCCACAGTAGCCACTTGTGCTAAGTCAGACTTACTGTATCCTCACATGTATTCCCAGTTGTGCAAAATCTTGTGCAACCAAGTTCTGGGCTTTATAATGTATTGGGAAGCGAGTTCTAGGTGTTGTATAGCATCCTGGGCAACTAGAACTGTTCTAAGTCCTTTTGTTTCCACTTGCACATTGCAGGATCCATGCCAAAGAATCTTATTAAGAAGAGTCCACTAACTCTCATATCTTAAATGTGTTGATTTACCTATTCTTGATCAATATCCAGCATAGCAATGATTGCGGCCTCAGCACCTTGCATGATTATACATGATATGGAAAAATGCAACTACTTTTGAAGAACTTCTTATGATTTATTTTTCCTATTCCCCTTTTGCAAAGTATTTGCAGTAGTATATGCATGTTACTGTTCCTATTTTAAGTAGCATTCCTTCCAAAATTGAATTGACTTTTGACCTGAAGTGTATCCCAGTGTTTTTTTCCTACTGTGTTCAATTTTCTTCATGAAGCTTCATGTGAATGCAGCCATGTCTTTTGCAGAAATGCTTCTTATTAAGTGTGTGGTGTTTTAAGCAGTTGGACCAGCCTCTTTATGTACCACAAGCATAACATCAGTTTAATACCTTGCACTGTTGCAGCAAGCGCTGTAAGATTATGTAAGCAGCTCATTGAGCCTTTTGAAATGAAGCTCCAATAGCTCTTGAACGCATTCGTTTGCAACATTTTCTTTTCCCAGGTTTCCTGAACAGCTTTGAGGAGTTGCAAGCAGAAGTATGTGGCATTCTGAATGGATGTGAAAATGGACGCTGTGTAAGAGTCCAGGAAGGCTATACCTGTGACTGTTTTGATGGCTACCATTTGGACATGGCCAAAATGACATGTGTTGGTAAGAATTTGTAATAGCATACAGGCTATTCACATAAAGGCACAGCATGCCAGACAGAGAGGACCTTCTTTCATCTCTGATTTTGGGGATCAGGTCTTCTGGATCATTGTTTATGATCATATGGTCCAAGACATTTCCATCACCCCAACTGAGATGAATAGGCATTTTCCTCATTTTAAAGGGAGTTGCACAAAAGTAATTCCTAGCAGAGAGCCAGTGTGGTATAGTAGTTTGATAACCAGACTAGGTGGGGGACATGGGTTCAAGTCCTCAATCTTCCATGCCAGCTTGGTGGGTGATCTTGAGCCAGTCATTACTCCCAGATTAACCAACCTCATAGTATTGAAGACTAAATATTTATTTATTTGTTTAACAAAAATATACATTGTCTTTCTGCCCTCATAAGGACCACCAAGGAGTCTAACAAATTAGAACATATATAATAAAATTGCATTTTAGAAACCATTAAAACCAACAAAAATAATTAAAATAATTAAACCAGAGCTAAAATACATACAAAAACATTAAAAGAACAATTAAAACATTGGGCAGGAATGGCAGAAGATAGCAACAGAAGGAGACAGACTAGTATCTCTGGGGAGAAAGTTCCAGCGTTATGGTACCACAACTGAGAATGTCCTCTCCCAAGTTGCCTCCCACCTAATCTCTAAAGGCAGTGGCACCCAAAGCATGGTCTCCAAAGATCACCATAGTGGTCAGACAGGTCCATAAGGGAGTAGTCAGTCTTTCAGGTATATTAGCACCAAATCATAATAGGGCTTTATAGGTCAACACCTTGAATTATGTCCAGAAACAGATTGGGAGCCAGTGTAGATGGAACAAAATTGGAGTGATATGGTCCTTAGGACCCACTCCAATCAGTATCCTGGCTTTCTGCACTAAGTGAAGTTTCCACACACATCTCAAGGGCAGCCCCATGTAGAGTACATTGCAGTAATCTACATGTAGCCAGGGCATGCATCACAGCAACCAGATCTTTTTTGCCCAGGAAAGGCCACAGGTGGCTAACTAAGCAAAGCTGGCCACAGCTGTCACCTAATTATCCAGCAGTAGGCCCGGGTCCAAGAGCACCCACCCCCCAGACTGTGGACCTGGTCATTCAAGGAGAGCACAACCCTGATAAAAGGGTGACACCATAAATCCCAGGTAAGACCTTCCACTTACCAATAGCACTTCTATCATCAGTTTATCAGCCCATATCCACTCCAAAATCACCTCCAGGCACCAGTTTAGGGATTTACCAGAGGTGCAAGATACAGCTGAGTGTCATTCACATATTGTTGTCAGCTCAGCCCGAATCTCTGGATGACCTCAACCAGTGGGTTCATGTAGATGTTAAAGAGCATAGGAGACAAGGTGGAACCTTAAGGGGACTCCACAAGCTGAAGGCCAAGGGGCTGAGCAGCAGTCCCACAACACCATTTTCTGAAATCTACCTTCCAGGTAGGACTGGAACCACCACAAAATGGCATCTTGCAATCCCAGCCTGGAAAGGCAGTCCAAAAGGATGCCATGATTGATGGCATTGAAACCCATTGAAAGGTCGAGAAGAATCAATATTTGCACTCCGTCTGTCTATCTCCCAGCGCAAGTCATCTACCAGAGCAATCGAGGCTGTTTCAGTCCCATAACCAGGTCTAAACCCAGACTGGAAAAGATCTAAAGAGTTCACTGCATCCAGGGAAGGTTGAAGTTGTCCAGCCACCACCCATTCAGTCAGTCACCTTACTCAAGAATGGATCGTTTTGACTGATCGATAGTTATTGAGTTATTGGGCAAAGAAGAACTGTGTATGCTATCCTCAGCTCTGTGAAGGAATGGTGAAATAAAACTTCCTAGGTAGAGCCACAAAAGCCTGTGCAAGCTGCACAGATCCAAGAAGTATCAGTATTTTTCAGGTATATTTTGGCTTCCCAAATGTATCCGGGTTTTCTCAGGAAAACCAACAAATATTCCTGAGAAAATCCAGATATATTCGGGAATTACCAGTAGGTCCAGAAACAGTGGCGAGGTGGGAGCAAATTGCTCCCAGCTCTCTGCTGTTTGTCAGGCTTCTACTGCAGTCCCTTTAAAGTTTAAAGAAGACAGCCTGAGGGTCAGCTGTGCCCAGGGGAGCATACTGTTCTGTCAGCTTGGCTTGGGGTGGCTTCTCCTGCAGCCTGGTTTAAACTGGGCTGCAGGAGAAGCCAGCCCCAGAAGCTGCTGTGCTGCAGGGAGCAATTTGCTAGCTGTAGCACAGCAGATCCTGGGGGCAGCTTTTCCTGCAGCACGGTTTAAACCATCCCAGCTAGGTCTGTGTGCAGCAGGGAGAAACCTCCCTACAGCACACCAATCCTGGGGCCAGCTTTTCCTGCAGCGCAGTTTAAACCACAATGCAGGAGAAGAAGAAGAGTTGGATTTATACCCCGCCCTTCACTCAGAGTCTCAGAGTGGCTTACAATCTCCTTCTCATCCTCTCCCCACAACAGAAACCCTGGATTGGGCTGGCTTTTTTTTTTTTACTGAGAAATTAAGATTAAATTTATTTATTTATTTATTAAATTTATATCCCGCCCTCCCCAAACGGGAATTTGGAAATTCGAGATTCCCAAAAAAAACCCTGGATCCAAATACAATACCAGTATTGGGATCTGGGATTTTTCAGAAATACTGAAATTTTGGGGGGGTCCAATAGACCGAACCCAAAAATACTGATTAAAAATAAATTGCACACCCCTAGTGAGGAGTCAGTGCACAATGTGTGTCCTGCATGGTAGCTTTCCCAGAGTGAGTGCAGGAATTTTCTGGGCAACAGTACCTGCCTCTTCCCAGGGCAGCTGTCATTTGGGAGGCACATTGAAGCACTGAACTAGGTATCCCCAAAACCACAGTGTTATTGGTGTATCTCATACTAGAATTTCTATGCCCGTTTTAACTTTTAGATGGCTAATACAGTAGAAGTCGCTCTTAAAAACGGGATGGCCTCCTCTTTCCACAGCAACCTGTGGCTACCCCTGAAAAGCTGATGATAGAGATGGGGAAGGAACCTCATGGACTGAACACCATTCTAGGCAGGGGGCTGCAGTGATGAGGGGGAATCTGGCAAAAGTAGTTCTCTTACACCTGTGTCAGTGGAAGGCTTCATCTGCTGAACTTTCTCCACTAGCAGAAAATCATGTTGGGAATGATTTAGTCCAGTTACCATTGCTCGCTGCATCCCCCTCCGTACCACATTGCATTTTGGCCACAAGGCTCCCCTTGACCCACAGTATTAGATTATTGGGTTCACGAGGAGCTGCTACAGAAAGGAGAAAACAGGGAATATATGGTTCTGTTAATCCCTTTCTCTCATCTTTCCTATGACTCAACCCAATATTTTATCTATTGAGATATAACAAAAATATTTTCCTTTGTCATGTACTTTTTAAAAAAAACAATGGTGAGACTTCGCATTTATATAATGCTTTGAGTGTTCAGAGTGTATCACATACATCCTCTTGCTACAATCCTTAAAACAGCCCTGTAAAGTAGGCTAGTATTATCCCCATATTATCGATGTAGGCCTGAGGTTGAGAGAGAGTGGACTCTAAACTGAATGATTTCATAGCAGAGACAAGGTTTTAACTATGACCTCCAAGATGGCAGTTCATTTTCTTAGCTACTCCAGTTTACAATTTAAATTTGTGCATAAGATTGTATACAAACAATGGGTACTAAAAGTGGCCAATTTTGAAGAAAACCTAAGGACATTACCCCATGATGTTGAACGATAAAACTGAAAAACAGTTCACTTTGCACCAGATACCCTTTTAATGCTCCAAACTATAGAGGTCTCTCATTGTTTCTGATCTTTGCAAAGTCCCATGGTTTGCTTGACAATACTTAAACATGAGCTAGGTAATGCCTTATCCTCCGGATGACAGATGTTGGTTAAGCAATACTTAGGTAAAAGGTAAAGGTTCCCTTGCTCGAAAGCCAGTCGAATCCGCCTCTAGGGTTGCGGTGGTCATTTCTGTTTCAAAGCCGAAGAGCCAGCACTGTCCGAAGACGTTTCCGTAGTCATGTGGCCAGTATGACTAAACACCAAGGCGCACAGAACGCTGTTACCTTCCCACTGAAGTGGTACCTATTTATCTACTTGCAATTTCTTGCTTTCGAACTGCTAGGATGGCAGGAGCTGGAACTAGAGATGGGAGCTCACTCCATCATGCGGCACACTCGGGTCTCAAACTGCTGAACTACTGACCTTCCACAGCCTGCAGTTCAGCATCTTAACCACTTGAGCCACTGCAGCTCCCACAAATACTTGAATTAGTCCAATTTCACAAATACTTGAATTACCCCAATTTCACCTTTATGCTACCTTCCAAATTGAACCTATGGAAATTTACTGAACCTAAACTTCAAGAATTAGGCAAAGTAGTCACCAGATCAGACTGGCAGTTCTTTGATTTTATTTGCTTTTTCTTCCAGATGTGAATGAATGTAATGAACTGAATAACAGGATGTCTCTCTGCAAGAATGCCAAGTGCATTAACACAGAAGGATCGTACAAATGTGTCTGTCTACCTGGCTATATCCCTTCAGACAAGCCTAACTACTGCACACCCCTGAACTCAGATACAGACAGTGAACTGGAGTAAGAGAAGCAGTAGGTGCCATGTAACTTTAAGCCCATATACTCTGCACTGTATAAAGAAAAGGAAAGAAAGAAGTGTATTTAACTTGAGTTAAGGATGCTCCTAATCCAGAGTTTGGCTGTATATGGAAAACAAGCATGAAAACATAGCTTTGGAAAAATGAAAAATGATGTGTTAATCTACATGAGCTTCACTAAAGTGACAGACCAAATGGACACATTTTCTGTGTATGGAGGAAGCAATGAAGTATATAGTGTGTTCATAAGTAAAATTCATGGGAATAAGCAAAGTGTGCTATTATTTTTGAACAGAAAAGGGTTTTTAACTATTGCTTGATTTATTTGTCATTTAATTAGTCGTGGAAATATTTTATATTACTTGTTAATTTAGCAGTTCTTTGCCTACTGTTTCTTTGGACGCTTCCCTTCCCACCTTTGATCCAATTGCAATATAAACAATTTTCTAAACATTGTTATACACAAGGTAATGCTCGTCTTTGTCTGGAACATTGGCCAGTTACTTTTTTAAATTGCTAATTGTCTGCCCTGTGGAGCAGGCCCTGTTTTCTTTTTTTTTAAGTGCACACATCATGGAGAGAAATCCTTTATATTAGTTTTGTATTTTGTGTGGCCTTGTTACTGCACTTAACATGCCTTAGGACCTGTCTTGCCGCGTTTCAAAGCTGCTAGAGGACGACCATTGGACGCCTTTTGTATATCATAACAAAAGATCTGAGCTCCTGTCTGTATTTGAATGTGTAAATTGAACACAGACCTTTTATTAATTACCCTAACGTATTAAACCTGTATATTAAAACTCAATAAAAACTACCGTTTTTTAGAAAAACAGTGTGTACTAACTAAACAGTTCTCATTCCTTTTCATTTACTTGTATTGCAGTTAATAATCCTAATGTTTATAAAATAATAGCTAAATAACCACCCTGTTTGTGACAGCCATTCTTTCTTTTACCCATGATAAGTCCCTTATCATTGCAAATTTTAGTAGTATACCATAAGCACAGTCTACAATTTTTCAGACTACTATAAATCTGTGGAATATACAATTTCATGCAGAACTACAGGTTCCTTGTTGGTGTCTTCGGTCACATGGGAACTGTGCATGCACAGGCCAGCTCCTGACATAACAAAGCTCTTTCCCACTGTTTGGCTTATCTTACCACCCAAAGTGCCTGTTGAAAGGGCGAAAGCGTTTCCCTCCCTCAGCTCTTCCTTACCTGCTGCTGAAGAAGGACTTTATCTCTTTCTCACACATGTCTTGGCTCCCGCTGAAAGAAAAAGGATAGTAGTTAAATTGTTTTCTGTCTCTTCAGTTTTAATCGTTTAGACTCTCCATGGCTTTGAAAGGCTTGCTTAAGAGGTGTTCCAGATGTGGAACCACGATGGCCCAGTCAGATACCCTTGTTGCTTGCTTCTTTTGCTTTAGGGAAGACCACACCACCTCTAGGTGTGTTGTCTATAGGAGTGCCATCTACAGGGCTTCACACCATAAAGCCAGCCTCAGGGGAAATGCCTTGAAAAAAGCAAAAGGGTCTCCAGTATGCTCCAAAGGAAAAGGAATTTCTAGGTGTGTTGTCTATAGGAGTGTCGTCTACAGGGCTTCACACCATAAAGCCAGCCTCAGGGGAAATGCCTTGAAAGAAGCAAAAGCATCTCCAGTATGCTCCAAAGGAACACCCAATCTGTACTTCCTTTGTTCCACTGGCCCTGGCTCCAGCTGTTCCATCAGTTTCCACCACTCTTTTGATTCCTACAGCTCCAGGGCCTGTTTCAAGGGACCTATTCTCCCCAAGAAGTCAATCAGTCTGAGCCTTTGACCAAAAAAAAAAAGTCAAAAACTAAGCATTTGGAATAGACTCCCTCGATCACCTCATTGGGCAAGTCTAAATCCTCCCATAAGAGGAAAGGAAGCTCTCCAGGACCTTTGGTTCAAAAACAACCCTCAGATCCAACACTGGTTCTGAAGATGCTTTCACCAGTGCTGTGACTCAGAAGGGGAAATTATAGAGTGGGAAGAACTGCTGTTACCCTGTTGCCTCCATCCCCTCAGAGGAGATTCACAGTGCATGAAGATTCTAGGGACTGAGCAAAGTAGACGCCTCCAACCCAGGTGTACTCCAGCCCCAGTAGCTACCTGTACCACTACCGGTATTATCAGAGCCATTATGTACCTCAGGGGTATGGTTATCACCATGGAGGCCCTCCTCATCTTTACTCCCATCATTTTCATTATTCAGACTACAACTTGAACCCTTACTGTCTGCCTCGTCCTGAGTTAAGGCTCCCAAGTCACCATCCCCCTTTCTAGACTCAGAGTACACCTGATGACGCCCCAGTTGAACAGGGACATCCTTGGAAGCAGGCATGGTTCTGACTTGGAATCAGACTTTGCTTCAGAACCATTGCTGTCACAAGATGTGGCCAAGGATTTGGTTCCATCACCTAGTGAAGACCTTTGTCTGTATTCTGAGAGTTCACATGGCATATCTCAACTTAATTCCAGATGAAAAGAGACATCTGGCAAGGGTGTTGTGGGAGCCAAATGGCAAATTAACACAGGCACATTGCTGATTGCTCAGCTTGCTCTTTAGCCTCTGCTGTCAATCTCAGGTAACATGCCTGGTTAAAGTCTACAATCCTGACCCCACACCATCATGCTAGGGTGGAAGATTTGGCCTTTGAGGACACTGATCTCTTCAGTTCTACCACTGAGTCACTTAGGGTATCACCCCAGTTTATTCTAACCTTGGCCCCGGTCACATGGGCCGGATATCGCGGGGGGAGGCGTGGCTAATTACCCCGGCGCAGTTTAATCCGCGATTACGCGATCAGACGCGCCGGCGGCACACCACAGGTCCATCCCTCCACGCCGGTGGGTAAACGAGGGTGGCAATCACGCGACAATCCTGCGGCACGGCACGATCACACCAGCAATGGCTAAGCGCCGCTGCTGTAACAAACGGGGTCATTTATTTTTTTAAGCCGAAACGGCACTTTCGCTTTCCTCTTTGTGCGCATGCGCCGTTGGGTGCTTGTGCGCATCTTGTGGAGACTTGGGGGGGGAAACCTGTTTGCAAAGGGACATGGGCGGGCGCCAGATGCCACCACCAGAAACGCAATCAGACGCCAGCCCTTGCCCCGCGGTTTCCGAAAACTAGTACCTCAGAGGTACTAGTTTTTAACTCCGCATCTTCGGCGGGAAGCCTCGGGTTCGCCACGGGAGCTCAACGTTTCCCAGATGTTGCAGTGTGATCACGCCCGGAAAATCCGCCTATCTTCCGTCTCTGTAGCGTGGCTAATGCTCCGTGTGATCGCAGCCCTTTATAAGCAAAAGGCTTATCCTAAGCCTTATTTTCCTACCAGAAGATACTGCAGGTATCTGGGGCAACAATCTCACCTCAGCTGTACACTTCCCCACTCTTCCTCTCAGGCTCAGCCAAGGCAGAAATTTTACTACTCTAAACCCAAAGAGGGCTCAAATTCCCCCAAAGCTCCTCAAGGTCAGGAAAACAGAGTTTTTTACTCTCTGGCCTGCATCCCTTCAAGGACTGCCTTGTCCAGGTTTGCCCATATGTTGAATGGGTGCTCTCTGTTGTTCGACAGTTCAAAAGTGCCCCTGGTTCTGTTTCTCCATTTGCCTTGCCTCTTCCAACTCCTGCCTTACTTCAACAAGAGGGTTTCCCCCCCCCCTTTTGGAGGAAGCCATAAAGTAAATCCCACCTTCCTCTGCAATAGGAATTGTTTCTCCCTAAAGGAAACACAAGGCAAGCATTGGATTCTAGACCTTTGTTACTTATACAAGTTTGTTGCAACTGTTAGGCCCTCATGTTTGGTTCGCTACTGTAGATCTACAGGATGCTTATTTTCATGTTTCAATAAAGAAAAATTGCGTACTGTTCCTGCATTTTTATGGTGGACATCTGTTGCTCCAATACAATGTGCTGCCATTTAATCTTCACAAAGATGCTGCCAGCGGCAGCTGCCCAGCTCAGAGAAAGACATTGCAGCATTTCCCCAAACTTCGATGACTGGCTAATTTCTGCCCTCTCCAGGGAGGTTCTGTCTTCTCACATTCATTTAGTTTTGTACACTCACTATTACAGTCCTGGGAAGAAGTTTTTCATTCACAGACTAATTCTAAAACCCCTGCACTGGTGTGCTGCTCAAGTGAATCTCCTAATGGGTTTTGTATAGCCTGATGCTTTCCCATATTTCCCTAGTTTGGAATGCTGTTCTTATAGGCTGGGGAGCTCAGTGGGCAGTGGCCTGTGGTCCCCTCACAAACAGCCCTTCACATCAACATTTGAGAGCTCAGGGCAATTTGTTACGCATTTGCAGTCTGTCTTTCCAGGGCCCAAGGGGAAAATGTGCAGGTATGCATGGACAGCTCTACAGCCATGCACTATATCAAAAAGCAGTGGCACAGTCTTTCTAGCCCTGTGTCTGGAGCTTGACCCTATCTAGGAACAGTCCATTGTCTACAACATGGGCTTGCATGCAATTCACATTGCAGGGAAGGAAAATGGGTTGGCAGACGCTTTAAGCTGTGCCTCTCGAGAGAGTCACAAATTGCTCCTATCCAACAAAGTTCTTCACCCCGTTTGCTCGGTGAGGAACACCTTCCATATACCTCTTTCCTCTTCCCTCAATTCCAAATGCAAGAGGTTATGTTCCTGGGCAAGGAGGGACCCACAATCCATTGGGGATGCCTTTCAGATCCCCTGGCACGGAGATCTGTTCTGTACCTTCCCCCATCTACCTCTGATCACCCAAACCATCAACAAAATGCTTCTGGATGAGACATCAGCCATCCTCATAGCACCCTATTAGCCAAGACAAAGTTGGTTTGTCACTCTGACCTTCTTGGCCAACAACAGAGTTTATTCTTTCCCTCATACTTTGGAACTCCTTCCCATCAGAGATCTCTTCCATCACAACCTACAAGACCTGAGACTAATAGCCTGGCCTCTCCTCCCCGAACTGTAGCCTTCTCCTTGTTTGTTCAGAATATCCTGGCTGAGGCCACAAACCTGTCCACCAGGAAGTCCTGGGGCCCTAAGTGATAAAGATTTACTTCCTGGTCAAGGGACTCTGGAATAAACCCAGACAATTGCCCTCTCTCATCTATTTTGGATTACCTTGTATCCTTAAAAGATAAGGGGCTAGCTAAGTCCATCAAAGTCCATGTTGCAGCTGTTTTCTGTATTCCATGCCCCTATCCAAGGGAATCTATATTTGCTTAGGCAGAATCTAAAGTTTTCCTCAAAGGCTTGGGCAACATTTAACCTCCTCCCACCCTTCAGTGGAGCTTGTCCCTGGTGCTCTCCATACTCATGGCTAAATTCAAAGGCTTGGGCAACATTTAACCTCTTCCCACCCTTCAGTGGAGCTTGTCCCAATTCCCTGGTGCTCTCCATACTCATGGCTAAACCTTTTGAGCCATTGGCAACCTCTTTCTTGCAACTCTTCTCCATCAAGGTGGCCTTTCTGATCACTACTACTTCAGCTAGAAGGGTGAGTGAGATTCAAGCAGTTAAATCAAGCCTACCTTTCCTTAAAAATTCATAAGGACAAGGTGGTTCTGTGTCCTAGCATTCCCTTCCTGCCTAGTGGTTTCCTCCTTTCACGTGCTCCCAATAATTTTTCCTTCCCCAAAAGACATGAAGGAAAAGGCTCTACACTCACTCAATGTCAAAGAAGCCAAATCCATCTATTTACACAAGACCACCCCTTTCAGGAAAGATACTAACCTTATCATGGTCTTTAGGGGCTCAAAGAAAGGTTCTAAGATCTTCACTCATGCAATCTCCTGCTGGCTTATCTTTCTCATTCATTGATGTGATGAGGAAGCAGGAACTGAGCACCCACTGCATATCAAAGTACATTCCACCGCAGCTCAGACCTCATCCTCTGCCTACAGGAACACCAGGACATCTGTACAGAGAAGACACCTGGTCTACTCCCTCAGTGTTCATCAAACACTAGACCATTGATGTGGATTCCCAGAGTGATTCAACCCTAGGCAGAGCAATCCTCCATCCATACCCTCTTTCAATAACAGCTTCACACCCTACTTCTTGGAAGTAAGTTAGCTCACTATTCTCCAGTGTGGGACTGCACAGAAAACACAACAATGAAAACCTGGTTGTACTTACCTATAACTCATGTTCATCAAGTGTTGTTCTGTGCAGGCACACATGTCTCCCGGTGTAATGTATTCAGCCTGACATGCCCGGACTTGCCCGGGCTAGCCAGGCTCAAACCTTCATAGCTTCATGTCGCAAGACAAAGGACCACTAGGATCCTAGCCAGGCCCAATGACAGGGCTAGGTCCCAGCCGGAAGGCCAATAGGTCTCTCGGTTACTGTAAATAGCCTATCGGGAGTGGGGGGTGTGTTTAGGTGAGTTGGTGGCGGGTTTTCTGAATGAATATATGCCGGCCTGCGAGCCAGCCAGTTGTCTTTGTTCCCAACCAAATAAAGGTATGCTTAGCTGAAATCACTCTCCGTCCGCATACTTTTCACCCTCCTACCCTGCTCTGAGCTCTGCTGGGATTCTCTTTAGTCCCAGATCTCCAGTGACAGCCTAATTAAACTAAGGGAGGGAGGTGAACAGTGGGAAAGTGCTTTGTGCTGTCAGGAGCTTTTCAAATGTCCATGGCTGACCCATGCATGTGCAGTTCCCATGTGTACCTGCACAGAAAAACACTCAATGAACATCAGTCACAGGTAAATACAACCATGTTTTCTACTCAAAAGTAGTTATCAATCATGAACTGGGAGCCATGTTTACAAAAAAACAAAAGCAAGTAGATGTCACGAATCGTGTGGATTTTGTCTCAGCTACAAAAATGGTTGCATCAGGATCAGATGCCTGATCTATAGATATCTGTAGGTGTTTACAAGCATTACCTGTGCAGATCCAAGGCCCAATGCTTTGCATCAAGGTAACATTTTTTAAATGCCCGGCTAGAAGATTATTATAAGAAAATGAGTTCATGGGAGTTTTCAAAAATGCGTATTGCGCCATTAATGTGCATGGTGTTTCACAGAGTGATTTTGCAGAGTTTCTTGTGAACCTAACTGGGGCAAAGAGAAGACCCATTGATTCATTCATAGTGCATAGTTCTAAAAGCTAAACCAGAAAAGAAAGCAGTAAACTTTCTAGACAATGTTTTTTGAACAAGGCAACACCAAGGATGATTGTTAACAGACGGTATAAAATTAGAAGCAGCCGAAGCCTACTGTACTTCAGTTGAAAACTTATGAAGGGACTATTTGAAACAAATGAGTCTCTAATATTAGGATTCCAGAAATACTGCTCACAATAATACACATTTAAAATCCATTTAAAGAAGAGGTTGAATTTTCCCCGCCTGATCTGGATTGAATTTGCTGTACTGTGTCTTGGCCAGAAAACACTGATAACAATGATCCTATTGTGCAAGCTACTTTTTCATTTCAGGCATTACTACCACATGATGTCCCTTTTGAAGTATCTTTGTCTTGGCAAAAGTTAATAAATCAGTTTATTTGTTAAAAAAACACACACACCCTGAGATCTAATCTCTTCTGCAGAGAAACAGGAAGAAAACACACATCTTTTAAAGTATTATGAAGGAATCCTGCTTTGATATCATGGGTAAAAGCTGATGCACTGAACAAGTGAGATCTGTCTATTCTTCAAAATATTTACCTTCGACATCTCAAGGACTGCAGAATATCTCCACAGATGAGTTCAGTACTTGACTCAACTTTAAAATGTCAGATTGCTGGGTTGGATCCTAGGGATGCACAAGCAGAAGGCATTTGTGATAGCAGCATGCCTTTTGCATCGGAGCCCTCTGCAGTCCTTTCTAGCTGCGGTGATTAAGAAAACAAATCTCCCTGAGTTTAACTAGTTTACTGCTGATAACTGTCGACCTTTTAAGTGTGTGTTTTTTTTTAAAATTTATTTTATTTTACCCTGTACAGTTGCTATGGCTTTTTTGCTAATGCAATAAATATTATTATTATTATTATAAAAATGTAGTGGTAGGTTTTGTGGGATTGCCATGGACAGAAAACTACCAGAGGGGTGAAATGCAGAAGAATCTGGTGAAATCACACACACACACCTCTCTCTTGTGCCAACTGAATAATAGGGGGGTTAATTGTGACGGAACAAGAATTCTGTCCGTGCAAAGTGAGAGCAATTCTTCCTGATTTGGACTCTTAATTGCAGCCTTCTTCATCCCATGCCTGGTGGCCTTCAGGCCACAGGATTCCATAATATCCAGCAAAGCCTTTTTATGGGCTGCGGAGGGAAGGAGAGGAAGGGAAAGATCCACCGCCACGAGCAACTTCTGCTTGCATAACCATAAGATCTAATCTACTATAAATATCAACTGAACCCTGGGAACTTCAGTAGATATTTACATACACACAGCCCTTAGCAGAGGCAGCATCAGACTACATCAATATGGAGGGCACTCCAAAGCCATGGCACCTCCGCAGGAAAAAAAGGTCTACTGTAACCACTCACTAGCCTCAGAATGTGGGGGCACACATAGCAGTCTTCCAATGATGACCTCGACAGGATGACAGGATGACACAGGAGAAAATAATACCTTAAAGCCTTAAACCAAGGGCCTAAGTGGTGGGGGCGCACATAGCAGTCTTCCAGCGATGACCTCGACAGGATGACAGGATGATACAGGAGAAAAGAATACCTAAAAGCCTTAAACCAAGGGCCTAAGTTGTTTGGTAGGTTTTGTGGGATTGCCATGGACAGAAAACTACCAGAGGGGTGAAATGCAGAAGAATCTGGTGAAATCACACACACACACCTCTCTCTTGTGCCAACTGAATAATAGGGGGGTTAATTGTGACGGAACAAGAATTCTGTCCGTGCAAAGTGAGAGCAATTCTTCCTGATTTGGACTCTTAATTGCAGCCTTCTTCATCCCATGCCTGGTGGCCTTCAGGCCACAGGATTCCATAATATCCAGCAAAGCCTTTTTATGGGCTGCGGAGGGAAGGAGAGGAAGGGAAAGATCCACCGCCACGAGCAACTTCTGCTTGCATAACCATAAGATCTAATCTACTATAAATATCAACTGAACCCTGGGAACTTCAGTAGATATTTACATACACACAGCCCTTAGCAGAGGCAGCATCAGACTACATCAATATGGAGGGCACTCCAAAGCCATGGCACCTCCGCAGGAAAAAAAGGTCTACTGTAACCACTCACTAGCCTCAGAATGTGGGGGCACACATAGCAGTCTTCCAATGATGACCTCGACAGGATGACAGGATGACACAGGAGAAAATAATACCTTAAAGCCTTAAACCAAGGGCCTAAGTTGTTTAAAGATTATAACAATTATTTTGCTGCCCTACAAGCTTCTTAGGCAATATGGACTTGAAGTTTAACTTTAGATCTGGACTGTACAATGAGTGTGCCAGGGAAAATGGTCTGATTGGTGACCATGTGACAGAGCCACTGTAATGGACTCAGAGACATGTGCACAGCCAAGGGAAGCCTTGCACTGAAGCAGCATGTTGGATCAAAGGTGGACCCATCTATCCCCGCCTCTTTAAGCCTCCCTGAGAATCGCAGCCACAAGGAGCCAGCATCCAGACTTATAGAGAAGTCATACTTTGCAGAGACAACATGGACCTTCTTGCTCACACACCTTGTCTCCATCATGCAGGCATTTCCCGCACACACACCTTCTTCCAGCAGCTTTACCTGAAACTGCACATAGTCATCTTCAAGTTAACCAAAAGAACTTGGCCATGACAGGCTTACCTGGGCTGACTAGCACACCCCTCGCCCATCAAGATAATGCAGCTGCAGACCGTCAGATCGTTAATGCTAACGGCTGGGTCAAGCACCTTGAATGACTGCCTGTTCTTCTCCTTTGTCTTAAACCCAAACTCTGAAAAGTGTCACTTAAAGAAACATTATGTCAGTTGCCCAACCATTAACCCTATTCTTTTAGCCCATCAAGGCGCTAACAGCATCTAGCATGTTCCTGGGGACTACGTGCTTGGTGGCTCATACCCCAAGCCCCTTTTTAGGGTATAAAAGGAGAGAACCTGACCATGCTCGCTCTCACTTCCTCTCTACCTGACCCCATCCTTCCTCGCTGACTCTTGGTTTAAGCGCTGCCCAGAGTCTACCACGTGTTCTGCCAGCCAGCATATGACCCCTTTTCCTTATAGTCTCCCTTATTTTTTGCTGCAGGATTGCTTCATCTCATCGGACAGGTCAGTATCACCTGATCATCAACTTTTTCCTGTTAATGCAAACGTTGCTAAACCTTTCTGTCTAATTTTCCTAGCTCTGTGTTGTTGTTGGTATGCTTGAGTTTTATTGTATGTGTGTGCAAATTCCCTAGTAAAGAAACCATTTCATTAAGATCTGGTCTCTGCGTCTATTTCTGGAAATCTGGACTAAATGGTACTCCTGTATACATAAGTTATTGCTCCCTTATATGCCCATTGCCATTTAATATTCATATTTCCCACATTTATTAATAAATTAAGGCAATTTGGCTAACAATTTGACCTGGACTTGTAAGCATCGACAGCCAGGATAATTCTCTTAAAACTGACAAATTTATGGGGGATTGATAGTTGCTGCCAATCAACATCTCCCCTGTGTAAAAGAATGTGACACACAACAGCATGCTCACTGTTTCTGCAGCCCCGCTCCATTTCCTTGGCTGCTACTTTCTGGGCAAGTGAAATGGGGGGCAGCAACAGATCCCTTTAGACATATACCTTTGTAGCATTTAGCTAGGCCTGAAATAACCTGCTTATGACTCACTATGGTGCTTAGTTATGCATGAGTAATGAAACTACATATTTCAGGGGGGAAATGGGGGGGAATGTAGTCATCTTCAGTTTGCATACAAGTTACTCATATGGAAGTTGAAACAAACTTTTGGTGCATAACTTTTTAAGAGCCACCTTCATTCTGGGTAAAGGCAGTAGGTCCAAGCTCTTCACAGAGCAAAATACCAGTTTTTTTCCCTAAAATGAAAGGTTCCTTAAAAGTAAAAGCATTATTTGAACCCAGAAGAGAAAACTGAAAGAATGTATATCCTCGCATCGAGGGGAACTTTGGTGATGTTTCCTCTAATGTAGACTCCATTCATCCCTAGTGGCTGAGCCAATGGTACAAGTGGTAAAGGCATAAGAGTAATTTCATAAGATTGTTAAATGGGTTTAAGGTTCCTGGAGAACCAAAGACTTCTACAGTTGTCGCTTCCTCCCTAGGAACTCTGACAACTGTAGTTCTGCAAGAAGAGCACTAGCAGACAATCCTCAGAACCTTACCTAACTATAATTCTCAAAAGTAGCATGAACCTGATATATCTGTTTGAAATGTAGAATTGTACCTTAGTATGCATTTAAAAACTTTGTTCCATTGTATGGATATTACTAGTAAACAGTGGTCGGCAAGCAGAATATATTTCACGCTAATGGAAAGCATCCAAAGAAGTTTCCTCCATTAAACAGTGATTGTCAAATGTTATTATTAGTAGTAAGGTAAAGGTAAAGGTTCCCTTGCTCGAAAGCCAGTCGAGTCCGACTTTAGGGTTGCGGTGCTTATCTCCGTTTCAAAGCCGAAGAGCCAGCGCTGTCTGAAGATGTTTCCGTGGTCATGTGGCCGGCATGACTAAACACCAAGGCGCACGGAACGCTGTTACCTTCCCACCGAAGTGGTACCTATTTATCGACTTGCAATTTCTTGCTTTCGAACTGCTAGGTTGGCAGGAGCTCGAACTAGAGACGGGAGCTCACTCCGTCATGCGGCAACTCGGGTCTTGAACTGCTGAGCTACTGACCTTCCACAGCCTGCAGTTCAGCGTCTTAACCACTTGAGCCACTGCATCTCCTTATTATTAGTAGTAATAAATAGAAAAATACAAACCTGCATGATCATAACAGTGCTTACAATTCTATGCACTTTATTGTTTCTCTATTTCCTCTCTGGCTTTATTTGCAGCTAATAAGGATAAATAATAATTAACATTGCACATTGTGAAACGTGAAAGGAGAGATGTACTGCATCAGAATCTTCTTTCAAATATCAGAACAAGATACCGGGGAGGTCCAGTGATATGAGATACAATGAGATATAGTAAATTTTTGCCATCTCTCTTCAAGCCCTCTTTGCTAGTTTCTGGGAGATAACAGCCAGGGGATTCAGAACAAACCCACTCACCCCCCAAAGTCATGCCTCTAATCGTAGCACAGAGCAACACCAGCCAGCTGGAAGGATGTTATAATGTGAAAAACACAATACTGGCACAGTGCAAAGAATAAGATTCAGCCATTTCCCAGGTGGTTTCCACATTATTGCTGTGGAAACTCTGGAATATGGAAAAAGCTCAGTCCATACAAAAAATATCTGTCAGAAGCCCAGACTTAATTCTGAGCTGTTCCATTGGTTTTCTCCACTGCCAGTCATAGCAGCTTGAATGTGCACCTTCAGTGTCATGCTTAGAGAACTAGGGAATCTATTCTGAAATTAAAATTTATTATATGGAGAATTCGAACAATATATAATGTTAATAACTTTCTGTTGGATTATTGTATGTGTATCGTATGTGTATATGTGCTTTGGGAATGGGTATTATTTTTCATATTTTTATGTTGTAATGCCATAGATAAGATGTTTAAAACCTGGATAAAGCCTGACATTTAGTGGCCTGGTTTCCTTAGTGCATGGAACTGGCAGTAGCACAAATCTTTCTGTGTTACTTGAGATTGGCACTGGGGTGCACCAACCTCAGCACTGCCATGGAAACCACACCACTGGAATTTTGATCTGATTTGCAGCGATGCTTTATGAAAGAAACAGCATGATGTATGTAGGTCAAGCCCCAAGTACTGAATTAACTACCAATTAAAGTCTTAAATTAGTCTATTGTTTGAGGTGGGGGTTGCCATAACTTAAAGGTAAATGGAAGACAGGCAACCCAGCAAAAAGGAAATAGGTAGGGTCTTTTAAATCCCTGAGCTAATGCACTTTCAGGAATTGCCACTAGGCGTCACTAAAGCCTGGTACAAAACTATCGCATTCTCAGTTAACAAATGCACCATTTCAGAAGTGATAAATGCTAGTTTCAAACAGCTAATAAATCTGACTACTGTAACATTTTATACGTGGTCTGAAAGCTGCAAGTAGTATAGAATTTAGTTTCAAACAGCGAATAAATCTGTTTGATAGACTACTGTAACATTTTATATGTGGTCTGAAAGCTGCAAGTAGTATAGAATGTGATTGCTCGACTCCTTAGGGTAGCAGATGCAAGGAACATGTTCCTGATATATGACCCTTTCCTAAAACCTTAAAATTAGCAGGCAGGAACTGTTGGCTCCTAATGTGTGATATTTAGGGTTGCCAGATCCTCCATGGCCACTGGTGGGGGTTGGGGTAGTAGGGTTTCCAGTTCCAGTGTAGGAAACTCCTGGAGATTTGGGGATGGAGCCTGGGGAGGGCAGAAACCTCAGTGTGGTACAATGCCATAGAGTCCACCCTCCAAAGCAGGGGTGTCAAATATATAGCCTGTGGGCTGGAACCAGCTCACCCAGGGCTTCAATCCAGCCTGTGAGCAAGTGGCAAGAGGGAGAGAACCACCCTTTTAACTGCTGAGGGGAAAGCGTGTTGTTTGGGACTGTCTTCTCTCTCCCCCTCATGAATGAAGTGGATGGGGCCAAAAGCCACTCCTGTCTGTTCCCACACAAATCCCACCCTCTCATTGCTTGGAGCAGCATGAGGGATGAGCGGCATGAGCCTGAACAGTCAGTGAGAGCACAAGCAAGAAGATGAGCAGCACGAGCAAGAATGATGAGCCTGCTCACAAATGGAAGTTTCTGGCTTTAAAATGGGCTTACTGAAAAATTCTGGGATTATCTCTATGGGGCTATATTCCAGGTTTGTACAGATAATAACCATTTAACCTTTGTGTTTAGGGTTGCCAGACCTCCAATCTGGACAGGGGATCTCCCAATCTTTGGGGCTCCAATCCACCACTGGCCAGCTGGTTGGTGGAGAAGCCCCACTCCTGCAGAGGCCCATCGTGTGTCGACATGGTCAGCACGATGATGTCATACAAAAGTGACATCATCACACTGGGAACGTTGCACATCAACGCTCTAGCATTTTGGCCAAAAACTCTATGGTAACCATAGAGTTTCAGCCAAAATGCTAGAGTGTCAATACGTGACATCCCTGGCGTGATGATTTTACTTCTGTGAGATGTCATCACACCGACAACATCATGTGCAGCAACGTTGCCCTGCCCCCCGCATTCCTGGATGGCTCCCTCCCACCCCCTGCCACCAGGACAATGGGACCTGGCTACCCTATTTGTGTTCATTAGTGCTAAATTAGATGCAACTGGTCAACAATGAGTGGCTACTCCAGCAGACTATGAATTTAGCATTCAGTAGCTTTCAAGCAAGGGAAACCTTTACCTTTACCTATGTTATGTATTGTTACTGAGACTGAGCTTCATGCCAAGCTTCATAGACTGCAAGGATCCTGAGAGTCTCCCTGTGAGCCAATCAGAAGAGGGCATAATTTGGAGGGAATCATTGGGGAATTTCAGACAGGCGCTATCTCCCGGTAGGGAACCGATTCTCAACCGGGTTCTGGTCTGTCATTTCAGACAGAACCCGGTTGAGAATCAAGTAGTTATATTGAAGCCGCTAATGCCTGAGCCTTGTGTTAGATAGCATTGCTTGCTAGCATGATTGAGTGCTTGTTCTGATTGGCTGCCCAAAAAACAGACCAATCAGAGAAGTCTAGAATGAAACAGGAAATGCAAATAAGGTATGCTGTAGTGCTCACTATGATTGGTTATTACTGTGTCAGGAGGTGTGGTTTTGACTGCTCTTGACTGTATATAAGTGGGGATTGTCGCCGGGTTGTTTTATGTGCTGAATAAAAGAAATCACTGCTGAGAAGAGCTACCTCAAGCTGTAAACGAGGCTGCACCTCCCCTCTCCCCCCCCCCCACCTGCCAGATGAGCAGAGAGGGGATTTAAACTTTAAAGTCTGAGAAGCCAGCTCCAGAAGCAGGGGGAGAGAGACTTCCCTTCTTCCTAGCTGCCTCCCCCCCCAAAGGGAGGGGCTGTATGCCCCCTCTTGTAAAAAGCATTTAAGGAACCCTTTAAATGTTTTTTACAAGCGAGGGCTGCCAGTACCTGAACTCCAATTGGCAAATTTGCTGCTTACATTTCAGGCTTCCTCCCTCACATGATGACATAACTTCTGTGTGATGTCATCACGCTGGGGACATCCCTGCCCTCTCCAGGGACCCCCCCCCAAAAAAGTCCCCCACCAGCGAGTTGTCAGGACCTGGCATCCCTAAGGTTGGGGGATTGTGTGTGTGTGTGTAAAAGCAGCCATATATGTTGGTAGTATATATAACACCCTGTATTTCCACTCAAGTTCTCACCACACTCCTGATCTTTCTGGGGTTTGATTATAGGGAACATAAAATCTCCAGAAGAGTCTGACTCACCAAGGCTTCCCTCAGAGCCCACACAAGGCCACGTTTGCCACCCTATGGTGATCCACACATGGACAACTGGCATGCTGGGATCTGTGGCTGTCAACATTGGCAGACCTGGTATGCCCTTATCACGTCTGGCTCTGGGGAAATGCTACTTTTTAGATCGTACCAGGCCCCTAGCTATGGTAGGGCAGGGCCATGGCCCCTCAGTTGTGAGCTCTGCTCCAGCTCCTCCCCCCCCGCCACCCTCATGATTCATGTAGACAAGAAGAAGAAGAGATTGGATTCATACCCCGCCCTTCACTACCCAAGGGAGTCTCAGAGCGGCTTACAAACTCCTTTCCCTTCCCCTCCCACAACAGACACCCTGTGTGGTAGGTGGGGCTGAGAGAGCTCTGACAGAAACTGCTCTTTTTCAAGGACAGCTCTTGTCAGAACTACGGCTTGCCCAAGGTCATCCAGCCAGGTGCAAGTGGAGGAGTGGGGAATCAAACCCGGTTCTCCCAGATTAGAGTCCGCGCACTTAACCACTGCACCAAACTGGCTCTGACGAGGAAGCCAGTAGATCAGGAAGAGTGTAGGAGGGCAGTGCAGACTGGGTGGCAAACCCGCATGAATTCACTGTTCTCGTGCCTGTTCACCTGGAAATTGGGAACCTAGCTAATTGCACAAGGCGGGTGGAATGTACGAGGAACGTGTACTCCTGTGGCAAACCCAGGAGCTTTAACATTGTTCCTGCATGAAACATCTGCTGATGTGCTGAATTTATCGTGTGAAGCTACCTTGGCAAAGGGGTTTTCACATTAAAACAATAAAAAGGGATGACATGTAGGAAAGCAGTGCAGAATAAATCACTATTCTCCTGCCTGGAGATTGAAAACCCAAAGGTATTTGTGTGCTAACAACATGAGAAGTCTGGTGATCGCCTACACAGTCGGTTTAACCTTGAGAGAGTGGGAGTGGCAGAGATAACAGAGAGCCTGTACACACACACACATTCCAAAAGGATGCTCGAATGCTTGAAACTTTCCTCTACGTGGGGAGAAGGAGTGTGAGAGGAAGGGGGGAGGAAATGAGGGAAAACTGAGCTTATAAATAAATGCTGGGAAGCCGAGCGGTTTCAGATCAGCTTCCTGCAGACTTGTGTCCTGTCGTCTTTGCATCGCATGCACCCCCACCAAACTGGCTCTGACGAGGAAGCCAGTAGATGAGGAAGAGGACTCAGCTCCCCCTTTTAAACATGGAAGAGGACTTGGCTCCCTCTTTTAAATGCCACCTGCAACAGCGGAAGACGACTTGGCTTGGCAGTGGCATCACTGCACCTGCACTAGCCAGCCAGCCCAGGCCAAATGATAGTGGATCACATGGCTGGGCTGGCACAGGTGCAGTAAGGCCACTGCCAAGCCGAGTTCTCTTCCACTGCTGCTAGCGGCCTCGTAGATCACAGCTTGTGGCTTGAGCGGCATTTAAAAGGGGGAGTTGAGTCATCTTCCATGCTTAAAAGGGGGAGCTGAGTCCTCTTACTCATCTACTGGCTTCCTTGTCTACATAAGTCACGAGCAGGGCCGGCTCGCCCACTAGGCGAACTAGGCCTTCGCTTAGAGTGCAAGCCAGCCATTAGGGTGCGGGAGGAGAGGCAGGCGTGCCGCCGATGCGCCTGGCCAGCAGCTGGGAGGAGCACCGGGGCTGGGAGGATGTGTGGTGGTGTGGGCAGGGCGCGGCGCTGTAGCTGGCTGGTGGAGGAGCAAGCGAGGGGGTGGAGGTGGAGGCAGGGGCGGCCGCTGGTGCGCCTGGCCAGCATGGGCAGGGCGCGGCGTTTTCTTCCCCCCGCCTCTCCTTGATACAGGAAAGTGGGGGGAGGATAAGGGAGACCTTCTCCTCCTCTCCCTCCCCCCGTTGAGAGGGCGTGGCTTGGGAGGTGGGTGTCCCCCCACCCCCCGATTTGCAGTTATTATTCCCCCAAACAGAGAGAGAGAGAGAGATGCCAACCGGGGCCACGCTGCCGCCTTGCCTTCCCTCCCCCTCAAGGAGGCGCGGACTCACCAGGGCTGCAGTGGTGGGGGGGGAGAGCCCGGCTCGGCTCTCTTCCCTGCCCCGGCGGAGCTCTGAGGCTGCTGCGGCTTCCACTGCTCCCGCTGCCTGCCTCCTTCCTTTCCTTCCTTCCTGCTCATCCCCCGGCCACTTCCAGGCAGCTCCCCCTTCCTCAGACAGGCAGGCGGGCGGGCTGACTGACTGAGCTGCTCGCTCCCCCACTTGCCTCCTTCCCTCCCTCCCTCCCGGCAAGCTGCACCCTGGGAGACGCCGCTCCGCTCCCCTCTTCCCTCAGCGGAGCCTTTCCCGGCGCAGCCTGAACATGGCTGCAAGGGAAGCCGGCCCTGGCTGGTGGGGCCCGCCCACCGTCTCCCTTTCCCTCCCTCCCTCCCCGCCTCACGCCGCTTTCCTACTTGAGCCCGGCAAGGGGGCGTGAGGCAGTGATGCCTGCGGGGGGGCAGAGGGAGAGTGCCACCAGCCCACCTTGGTTGCCGTTCCAGGGCCGGGGTGCTGGGGGTGCTGGGGAAGTGGCAGGTCTCTCCCCCTCCCCGGTGGGTCTCTGCAGATTGCTGCCCCTCCACACCTACACCCCACGCACGGTCCCCGGTGGTCCAGGGGAGGGGGCTTCCCTTGGCACCACCTCTCCTCCAGCCGGCTCTCCCGTTCTGTCGGCAGCTTTCAACTCTCCCTCTATCTACCCCCCCCCACTCCCCTGGCCCACAGGATTTCCCAATGCCCCACCACCCAAAGGTTTCTGGCTGCACTCCTGGATAGTACTTTATGTAGCAGTCTGAAAATGTTTCCATCTTGCCTGCCTTCAGGAGCTTTAATTCACTAGGGACAACCAAACACTGAATAAATGGGTTTTGTGGCTTATGCTTTGTTTCAAGCACTATTTTTTAAAATAGCCATATGATTTGAAAGGATTTCCTTCTGATGTCTGATGAGATCAGACACTACTAACAGATATCCTGTGTAAAGGCTTTTCTTCGCTTCTTAGAACTTGCTAAATTTTGTTTTCCTGAGGACAAAAGAAAAAAGATTAATTCCCACAAGCAGGCCTTTTTTCAGGGGAAACGCACCAGACTGCAGTTCCAGAACCTCCTTGACAAAATTCTTTTAAAAATGTTTTAAAGTTCATGAGTTTTCAGTAAACAAATTGAAAACTTCATTACCCTCTTAAGAGTTCCAGCACCTCTTTTTCCAAAATAATTTTTTTTAAAAGCCCTGCCCACAAGTAACAGCATACTGCAGCTTTCTTAAGAATTTTTTCACAGATTGCAAAATTAGGCTACTATGGATAGGAGGGTTCTGTGGGTCAGTTCCTGATATGTGGGTGTTTAAGAACTGACTATTTATTTACAAAGCCTGTCCTCATGCAGCCACTGTCCTGTGCTTATGGGAAGGGGAGAAGAGCACCAGATGTCACAACCAAGAAAGGCTTAAATTGAAGGCAAGGATAACACTGGAGCAGAAAACTTCATTAAAAGCTTCTTGGATGGTGCCGGGGATAACTGCATTAAATGGTTTAAAATGATCTCTGGAGATCAGTGGAAGCTTGTGTTTGTTTGTATTTGTTTATTGGATTTATCAACCACCCTCCCTGGTGGAACCAGGCTCAGGGCAGTGTACCACACAATAATATAAAACATCAATAAAAGAAATTAAGATTTATACTCAAGTGGTTAAGACGCTGAACTGCAGGCTGTGGAAGGTCAGTAGTTCAGCAGTTCGAGACCCGAGTTGCCGCATGACGGAGTGAGCTCCCGTCTCTAGTTCCAGCACCTACCAACCTAGCAGTTCGAAAGCAAGAAATTGCAAGTAGATAAATAGGTACCACTTCGGTGGGAAGGTAACAGCGTTTCGTGCGCCTTGGTGTTTAGTCATGCCGGCCACATGACCACGGAAATGTCTTCGGACAGCGCTGGCTCTTCGGCTTTGAAACGAAGATGAGCACCACAACCCTAGAGTCGGACTCGACTGGCTTTCGAGCAAGGGAACCTTTACCTTTACCTTTACAAGACAGTTAAAAATGTAATAGTCTGATTAATTGCTTGTCTACATTAGCTGGTGCTAAAATCCTAACAGTGCAGCTATCTCATGGAGAACAAGCAGGGGAGGGGGAATGGGAAATGAGAGTGCCAAGACAGAACCGTCACTGTCTTCAACCAAACGCTGTCCTCTTCCATATGCTCTCACAAACATGTCTGACCAGTAGTATCTTATCCTTTGGGGTCTGCT